>NW_027142506.1:567449-764653 GCF_026170545.1 Melanerpes formicivorus
GTATCCATCTGTGGAAGCAATCTTTTAGTGAATCCCTTCTTGGATCTCCTTCATTTGTTTGCATGGTTGTCTTCCTCACAGCTAACTGCTCCTTGTGTTGGGAGAAGGAGCAGGGAGGTATCTCACAGGGCAAGACACAAACAGCTCAGCAGCTGGATATTGTTTTGCAGTCTAAGCACTCAAACAATGCTGATCAATGGTGTTTAGCAATCTGGTCATTAGCCTTTATGGACTGGGGATTTATCCTGTGTTAGAAGGCCAAATATGACTTCTTGCTATTAGATATTCCCTCTGTGGATTTTTTGTTCCTATTTCCTTTATCTGCAAAAGCATGTGAAGCACCTGTAAAAATGAACTGAGAGCTGGTTCAAGTGATGAAGGGACATCTATGTAAAGTACATACAAGGCAGGTACAACTTAGCTGCTCTCCTGCAAGAGGCTGAGGACTAGAGTTTTTGACATATGGAGCTCAGCTAGCCAAATGCTAGGGTAGCAAGGGTGAAGGTTTAATGCCACAGAGCCTATTTTTGGAGGCTGAGTAAAGTTCATTTGATAGTGGGTTGTTCATGGGAGCCTCCTTATCCAGGGGGAAGCCAGAAGGGACAGCAGTCAGGAAACCCAGTGGGCTGAAGGCGAGAAACAGTCCTTTGCTTTGAGATATAGGCAGCTGAAGTGAACAAACATTGCTTGTGCTTTAAATGCTCTTTGAGGTTTTGTCTAGGAAAAGAGAGCCAGGAGGGCACTTGGAGCCAATTTTGCCTCCCCAGTGAACAATGAAACGATGACCTGGATCCTGCATGCAGCAGGAACAGCGAGGTCAGCCATATGGGATGGATTATGAAGGTGCACAGATAGCTCATACATCTTTTTTCCATTTTTTCAGACAATAGAACTGTTTCATTTATTGCTGATTATTAAAACTTTATAGCACTAAAAATAAAGGAATGAATGAAAAAGAGAGAATTCTTGGATACCTTTTAAAGGACTGACCTTATTAAAATAAAGCTGGCAGTGAGTCCTCTTCTGATACCTCTTTTTTCTTTGCTTTGCTTCCTTCATAAAGATGGTGTGAGAGGGGAAGGTTTATGGCCTGATAGGCAACTTGAAGTCAATGTTTCAGTGCACTTCTTTGGAAGAGAAAGTGGATGCTGCATAATAACCTTCAGCACACTTGGTACCAGCAGGCCTAGCCAAAGCCCCAGAGAAGTTTCTGTCAGCATTTATTTCTATACCAAAATGTCTTTTTGTTGGTCAGATGGCATTTGTCTTCTCTGCTGGGGGCTGGAACACACACAGAAGAGCACTCCAGTATTTCTGCTGACTGGGAGAGAGACAGCTTTCCATACTGTAATTGGAGGTCTGTGGTACAGCTCTGGGTATGTGGGTGTCAAATCAGAGTAATAAATCACAGAATCAATAAGGTTGGAAAAGACCTCAGAGATCATCAAGTCCAACTTATCACCCAACACCTCATGACTAACTAAACCATGGCTTCAAGTGCCGCAACCAATCCTTTTTTGAACACCTCCAGGGATGGCGACTCCACCACCTCCCTGGGCAGCACATTCCAATGGCCAATCTCTCTTGCTAGGAAGAACTTTCTCCTCACATCCAGCCTAAACCTCCCCTGGCACAGATTGAGACTGTGTCCTCTTGTTCTGGTGCTGGTTGCCTGTGAGAAGAGACCAACCCCCACCTGGCTACAACCTCCTTTCAGATAGTTGTAGAGAGCTATAGGAGAGAGAGTTGTAAAAGATGTCAGCAATAAAGTCTCTTGATTCACACTACCTCACCTTAACATTTGCTTTATAATCCAGCAATATAACAGGCAGGGGGGAAAAAATATTGAAAGTTTGGGGACAAAGTTTCAATCTCAGTCACACGAAGGTGGTGTTGCCTTCTCACCAAAGCTGGTTTTTGCATGGCTGAATCTTCTTTCATTGCAAGACTCCATCCACAGGGTAGTAGGTGACTGTCAGGTTAGCACATGTGGTGGCTGTCTCATAGATCTTGTCTGAAGGATGTGAAAGCTCTGTAAGCATGTGCTCTGCTTAGATACTATTTAAAAAACACATATAGAATAGAATAGAATAGAATAGAATAGAATAGAATAGAATAGAATAGAATAGAATAGAATAGAATAGAATAGAATAGAATAGAATAGAATAGAATAGAATAGAATAGAATAGGAGTGGAGTAGAATAGAATTAACCAGGTTAGAAGAGACCTTTGAGATCATTGAGTCCAACCTATCACCCAACACCATCTAATCAACTAAACCATGGCACCAAGCACCCCATCAAGTCTCTTCCTAAACACCTCCAGTGATGGTGACTCCACCACCTCCCTGGGCAGCACATTCCAATGGCCAATCTCTCTTTCTGTGAAGAAAGAAGGTTGCTCTGCAGAAAGGAAAATATCAAAGCAAACCTATGAGAAAAAGAAGGATGACTTAGTCTATGGGGATCTAAATTTGTGTGTGGGAAAACTGGACATAACTTTGAGCTCTGTCACCAAGATGCCTTGAAAGGTTGTTTTGTAATGCATGTTCAGCATGTGCACACCTCTGGGAGAGTAAAGGAGTCTCATTTGGGCCAGGAAGACCTGGCATACCAGGCAGGAATAGCACACTCATACAGTACCTTCAGTGCTGCCTTTTACCCTCTGTCAGCCCACAGGCACAGTGAGTCCAGCTGTTGTGAGCATCATATTATTCTTGATTTACTCTCTTATTTGCAGTGAGTGACATTACCTCCAGTTAGGAGCCAGTAACAAGAAGTGTTACCCAAGGCTCACTTTTGGGACCAGTCTTGTTTAACATCTTTGCCAATGATGTGGACAAGAGGATTGAGTGCACCCTCAGTAAATTTATGGATGACATCACACCAAATTGGGTATGAGTGTTGACCTGCAGGACCAGGGAAAATGTTGTCTTGTACTCAGCACTGGTGAGGCCACAGCTTGAGTACTGGGTTCAGTTATGGGGCATTCACTACAAGGAAGTCATTGAGATGGTGGAGTAAGTCCAGAGAAGGTCAACAAAGATGATGAAGGGTCTGGACAACAGGACTTGTGAGGAGTGGCTGTAGGAACTGGGGTTGTTTAGTGTGGAGAAAAGGAGGCTGAGGGAAGACCTTCTTGCTCTCTACAACTCCCTGAAAGGAGGTTGGACATAGGTGGACATTGATCTCTCCTCCCAAGAAGGCTGGACATAGGTGGACATGGATCTCTCCTCCCTGAAAGGAGACTGGACCCAAGCGAGTGTTGGTCTAGTAACAAGTGATAAGATGAGAGGGAATGGCCTCAAGCAGCACCATGGGTGGTTTGGATTGGATACTAAGAACAATTTCTGGACTGAAACAATGGTCAGGCAATGGAACAGGTTGCCCAGGGGAGGTGGTGGAGTTGTCATTCCTGGAGGAGTTCAGAAAGCATGTAGACATGACACTTTGAGACATGGTTTAGTGGGCATGGTGGTGTTGGGTTGAGGGTTGGACTGGATGATCTTAGAGGTCTTTTCCAGCCTTAATGGTGCTATGATTTCTTCTTTTTATTTTCTCCTATTATCTCTCTTCTATTTTTTTCTCTTTTACTGTGTGAATTATGTAGTGCTTGCAAGAATTATGTTGATATATATAGTGGAGCGTGATAGATAGAGAGCTAGAAACTTTGGACTTTGGATCAAGTTTTGCTGAG
The DNA here is from genome assembly GCF_026170545.1 of Melanerpes formicivorus. Lineage (NCBI taxonomy): Eukaryota > Metazoa > Chordata > Aves > Piciformes > Picidae > Melanerpes > Melanerpes formicivorus. Next base: position 571,146 of record NW_027142506.1, read on the forward strand.
AATGATGCAGACACCAGGCAGGAGCAAGGGTAATAGGTTATCCTGCCTTTGCTGCTTTCCTGACTCACCTTCATTAGGAGCTGGAGTTTACTAGAAGGGAGTCATAAGAGCAGAGCTAGAAGTCAGTAAGTTTAAGGACATTGAGACACTTGAACATATCCAGAGAAGGGCAATGAGGCTGGGAAGCGGTCTCAAGCACAGCCCTGTGAGGAGAGGCTGAGGGAGCTGGGGTTGTTTAGCCTGGAGAAGAGGAGGCTCAGGGGAGACCTTATGGCTGTCTACAACTCCCTGAAGGGAGGTTGTAGCCAGGTGGGGATTGGTCTCTTCTACCAGGCAACCAGTACCAGAACAAGAGGACACAGTCTCAAGCTGTGCCAGGGGAGGTTTAGGCTGGAGGTGAGGAGAAAGTTCTTCACAGAAAGAGAGATTGGTCATTGGAATGTGCTGCCCAGGGAGGTGGTGGAGTCACCATCCCTGGAGGTGTTCAAGAAGGGATTGGACATGGTCCTTGAAGCCATGGTTTAGTTAGTCCTGAGGTGTCGGGTGCTAGGTTAGACTTGATGATCTCTGAGGTCTTTTTAAACCTTATTGATTCTATGAGTCTATGAGTCTATGATTCTAGTGCAGAGCAGGGTTACGTGCATAGGAATCTAATGACTGGGACAGACTGTGTGAAGATGGATTTCAGTGAGCTGCCTCCCTGCATCCCCCCACACCATCCTTGTGGCAGGCACAGAGCAGCTGGATGAGCGCAGCTGGAACTTTCAGTCTGTGTTTCAGGATACATTACTTGGTTTTGACCATCAAGGCAAGCATTTTTGACAGCAGGTCTTGTTGCATTTTGCAGCTTGCTTAGGGCATTTTATGCTGCCTTATATGGTACCAGAAAGTTCTCCCTTGGATTCAGCCTGGGGATTGTTTCATGAGCGTGTAAAAAGGTACAGCTCTCTTCCCAGCATATGGACTTTGAACATGTGTGACTTTCTCACACGTGGAGTGGAGGAAATCCAGGGGGTGATACCAGTAGTCAAAGAGTTGCTTTTGCACCCAGAGCTGAACTTTGCAGATGTGTTCACATTCTGCACTGCCTCGTTGCCTCTGAGCTCCATAAGCTGACAGAGGCCCCTGTATTAACCGGATAGTTGTGCTGTAATGTGCTCAGCACTGGTGTGAGACTGCTATGCAGAGATGTCTTCTGTTTCTACTTGTAACAGCTTAGCAGCTAATAAACACCATGCAACAACCTCTCTTCTAAACCTCCTCTTAAAATACAGAGTTTGGTTTGCCAACTCCAATGTATTTAAAGCATCTGAGCTTCCGGGGAGACTTTGGAAAGTTAACTGAGTGAGAGAGGGCACATGCAGAAAGACATTTTCAGGAGTAAAAAGGCAGCTCCAGTATCAGAGCATCAGCTCAACACCCCATGAGATGTTTTGGGGATGTTATAGCCTTCTCCATGGAGAGAGGATACATTCTTGCATTCCATGAAGCATCTCTAGTCATGTTCACTCAGAGTGAGGGCTATAACCTCACTCTGTAAAAGAAGCAGAAGGTGAGGGATGAGGAACAGAGCAACCTGCAGCTTTCACAGAGGACACCCTTTCCTGGGAAGAACCTCCAGGATATTGTCTCATGAAGAACATGCTTGTTTGTTGGTTTGTTTTTTTTCCACTGATAATGCACCTGTGTCCTCACTGAGCTGTAGAGTTAGAGACTTTCAGCAGAGATGTCATTCTGTAATGAAAATAAGACCAAATCTGAGACCACAGCCCTTCAGAGAGGATAGGTCCTCCTATGGAGTTTTCTTTTTGGTATAGTGTCTTAGAAGTGAATTAGGGACCCAAAACAGAGAAGCCACAGATCTTACATAAAAAAGGATCTTTCATTTCCAGTTGAAGTCCAAAACCAGGGAAATTCCCCTTTTGATGGCTTCCCATAGCACTTCAGAACAGCGTCCAGAACTACAAAGTAGTGGGGAAGGGTGATTCACAAAACCCCTCTCATTCTGTGGGCTGAATCCCAAACCTCCCTCATCAGCAACCACAAAGTGTGGAGGTCTAAGTCTATGACAAAACATGTCTTGAGGAGCTAATGGTCGTGTGTCCCCTGCAAAACAGCCAGAAAGTTTGGGATCTTTGTGCAAAAAGTGAAAGACACTGAGAGACTGTTAGCAACCTCTGCAGTCCTGGGCTGGAGAAATTTCATTTCACTCCAGCCACCAGCACCTGCGCAGGAAGGCTCGCTTCAGGAATTCACAGATGCCAAGGTGACCTTTCAGTGGCTGCTGGTAGCCTGTGAAGTGAGGTCAGAGCCCTCTTTCCCTGAAGCTGATACCCTTGCCAGCTGACTGACATTCCTCTTCTCTCCTTGTTTTCATTGTATAGGACGGGGCTGGAGGCCATTATGGAGACCTACGCGTTCTGGAGGCCCCCTGTGCGCACTCTCACCTTTGAAGACTTTACTACCATGCAGAAGCAGCAAGGTGAGCATACAAAGGGCATGCAAAGAGCTGTATAAAGAGCAGAAGAGGAGGGTGTAAGAGCAGCAGTATGCTCTGCTGTGTGGCCAGTGGCCAGGATGGGGGTGTCACACAGCTTGTTGACCTTTTGACTGCTACGAAGGCACAGAGAGGATGGATGGAAATGGTGGACAGGCTGTGCCTTACAATGTGCAACGGAGCAAATTAATCTCCCTGGTGTCCTCAGTGCTACAGCTAGAATCTTAAAATGATCCTTGAGGTCTTTTCCAACCTTGGTGATTCTGTGACTAAGAGCTAGAAGGAAATGCAGGAAGGATTAGGTGAACAGCCACTAGTTAAGCATGAAGAGGGGCCACAGAGAAGCTGAGGGAACACTCCAGCATGTCAGGCACCTTATTCTCCATTTACAGTTACTGTTTGCCATGTGTGTGGGAACACAAGGAGAAGGGGTCTGTGTCCTCTGCAAGCTTTCAGAGGCCAGAAATGTGACTCACCCCAGGATCATGCTGCCTTGCTTTCGAAACCTGCTGGCCTTACTGGAGAGACTGCAGGAGTCTGGGGAGGAATTGCTGGGTAGGCCAAGTGTTTTCCGCTTGTTCATGCTGTATCTTTTCATAGCTGCTGCCCTTTACATCTCTCATTTGCTAAGTAGGGCTTTCATCTCTAGTTTCAGGCTGTGTTACTATTTTTTTTTTCAGGAATAGGGCTTCCCCATTCACTTCATTACAGCTATTCCTAGCTAAAAGCACAGGATCAGTGGAAATAGAGAGATCAGAGCAACCTGGTGCCTTTTGCAATTATTATTATTCCAATATACACACACAAGAAAAGAAACAAGCTGAAAAGGTGCTAAAAAAAGGACATCTACAAGGTCAAAGTAAAAATAATCAAACCCAAGTGCTCTGTGCAGATGATTCTCCAGTGTGGTAGGTTGAGAGGCCAATTCTCCCACCACGAGCAAAAGAGAAAGACTCAGACAAACGGATTGCAAAAGTGATGGAAAGTTTAAATGGAAAATAAAACAATGAAAGTTTTACAGAGAAACAAAAGAGGGAGAGATCCCAAAGCATACCCAAAGGCATCCCACCCCCCACCCTGGGGGTACACCCAAAACCCCCAGGGCTCTTTCTTCCCCCACCCCTGCACCCTCCTCCTGGCCCTGGGGGGAGGACCACGTGGCTCAGTTGGTAGAGCATGGGACTCTGAGTGTTGAGACCATGGGTTCAAGCCTGCAGTGGGCAGCAGTATCCTCCCTTTTATACCCTAGCTGGGCAGGGAGGTGGAGTGGAACAGACTCAGTTTCCCAGGGGGAAAAAACCCTGCAGGGAGGGCAAAGAACTCACAAGCCCTCCACCCTGTGTTTTTTTAGGATGGGTGTGAACTCAGTGATGAGGTCTGTGGTGACAGGTTGGACTCGATGATCTTTGAGGTCTCTTCCAACCTTAGGAATACTGAATACTGAACTCGCCACATCCAGTCTCTCACACCTGAGTTTCACATCATCCCCAAACTTCCCTCTAGACCTTCAATCCTTATGTGCATGACATGGTCTCCTCCAGAGGGAGGAGGGGGTAGGACCTTACTGCTCTTTACATCTCCCAAAAAGGAGGTTGTAGTGGGGTGGGCTTCTGTCTCTTACAAGTAACTAGTGATAGGATGAGAGGAAACAGCCTCAAGTGGTGTCAGAGGAGATTAAGGTTGGATATTAGGAAAAAAAATCTTTACTGAAAGGGTGGTCAGGCATTGGAACAGGCTGCTGAGGGAGTGGTGGAGTCATCATCCCTGGAAGTGTTCAAAAACATGTAGACATGACACTTTGGGGTGTGATTTAATGGTCATGGTGGTGATGGGTTGAGGGTTGGGCTTCATAGCCTTAGAGGTCCTTTCCAACCAAAATGATTCTGTTTTTCTATGAGTCTATCACCAGAGCAGAATCAGAAGGAGATCCAGTACAGGAATCTCTTCGTGCCATCTGTCCCTCACCCCAGATCCCTGTCAACACCTCAGAGTCCAGGTCACTTGCTAAATAATTCTTCTGATGGCACAGCACTAGAGTAGGACAGGGAACTCTCCTGTTGGCTGTGTTAGTCTCCCCATGTGTGGTCTTTACTTGACCACCCAACACTTCTCAAACCACACAGCATGGGGCAGGAGAGGTTTTGCACAAGCTTAGGGTCATGTTGAGGAGCAGTTGCGCTGGGGCACGTGGTCAGAGATGGGTTAAAGCAGGGATTCAGTAATGTTTTCATCACCCACCTAAATAGAAACAGCCGCCCCTTCTGGTCTTGGTGGCCAAAGCAGTCTCCCTCCTCTGTTTCACCCCCTTTTCAGGCTCCCATGCCTCTCCTCTCCTCTCCTCTCCTCTCCTTCCATTGGTTATCAGATAACACCCTGGTGGCAAGTCCAGCTACTGCTTACGTGGTAAGGTAATATTAGGAAAGGAAAATATTACACGTATTTATAGCTTGTTTTAATATAGTTTGGCAGCTGAAAAACCAGGAAGCAAGCCAGTACCTTGTGACCAGCCAGGTCTGTACAGACCACCACAGACCACTAGGTTTAGTTCAACCCTCAACTCAAGTTGTGTCCCCATGCTGGTCTCAAAACTCAACACAAAACACTTTTCTTGGCTGCTAGTTTGTGATAGGTGCAAAGCCAAGGTACAAGCACTTTCTGTTTTAATATCTGACTGCTGGGACAGCTTCCAAGGGCCAGCACCAATATGCTGGCCTGGAGACCTTGGAATTACTGGCAGAAAGAGTGAGAATTACTGAGGTGACTACAGTAGACTTTTGAGTGTCTAGTGTCCAGCAGTGTGCCCAGGTAGCCAAGAGGGCCAATGGCATCCTGGCCTGCATTAGGAATAGTGTGGCCAGCAGGAGCAGAGAAGTCATTCTGCCCAGGTACTCAGCACTGGTTAGGCCACACCTTGAGTCCTGTGTCCAGTTCTGGGTCCCTCAGTTTAAGAAGGACATTGAGACTCTTGAATGTGTCCAGAGAAGGGCAACAAAGCTGGGGAGGGGTCAGGAGCACAGCCCTGTGAGGAGAGGCTGAGGGAGCTGGGGTTGATTAGCCTGGAGAAGAGGAGGTTCAGGGGAGACCTTCTTGCTCTCTACAACTACCTGAAGGAAGGCTGTAGGCAGGTGGGGGTTGGTCTCTTCTCCCAGGCAAGCAGCACCAGAACAAGAGGACACAGTCTCAAGCTGTGCCAGGGGGGGTTTAGGCTGGAGGTGAGGAGAAAGTTCTTCCCATAAAGGGAGACTGGCCATTGGGATGTGCTGCCCAGGGAGGTGGTGGAGTCACCATCCCTGGAGGTGTTCAAGAGGGATTTGGATGTGGCACTTGGTGCCATGGTTTAGTTAGTCCTGAGGTGTTGGGTGACAGGTTGGGCTTGATGATCTCTGAGGTCTTTTCCAACCCTATTGACTCTATGATTCTCATGGAATGCCCCCAGCCACACTGCCCTCTCAGGCACCCTCATGAGAGATGCCAAGTCACGTCGGGTCACCTCTCCCCCTCTCAGTCGGTCTTCCTGTCTCCATGTTAGAAAGGATATATAATTTCCTTTGTTATAAACAATTTGGCAATATTGATCAAAATATTAATAACCTTTATTAATATGAAACTTGCCAAAACATATCAAAAGGTTGGATGTAAGGTTGGAAGATATGTGCAGTGGGAATGTGCAGGATTTGGGCAACTATAACATTATAACTATTTTATGCAAACTGGGAGGAATAGGACGGAAAGAGAACACCCCAGGAGTGAAATCGCCTCAACCACAGCAGGGGGGAGACTCAATAAGAACAGTTATGCCAAAGAGGCAGTTAATTAGTTACTCACAACTGGTTTTACCCAGGTAGGGAGTGCTGCTGCTCTGTATTAGAGGCTATGGGGCACTCTCATGAGCCAGGCATGGCAGGTTGCCGGCACAAATGCCATGGGGTCATCGATGGCTGGTCTGGCTTCAGTAGACAGCGGGCTGTTAACGATGCTGTCGTGACAAGCACTGGCTTAGTCCTGGGTGAACTGAGGCACAGGAGAATCCTGGTGGCAAGGAGAAGCAGGCTTGGCTCTGACTCCTAAGCTCATGGCTTCTCCTGTCGCTTGTGGTGTGTATGCTCATGGCTTTACCCCAGGCGCTGGACTGGGCAACTCAAGGCCATGCAACTCAAGGTAGTTTCAAGCCAGACAAGGTCCAAGCAGGTTCAAGCACACAAGACTTCAGCAAGGCTGAGCAAGGCTAAGCAAGGCTTGAGCAAGGAATAGGCAGCTAGAAATCAGCCTATATATAAATCTTGCCAGAGATTGATTGGACCAATAGGCATTGAAACCAGCACATAGTTACCCAATAGGAAGGGGTTCTGTGAGGCTGTGGCAGAGAGATTATCAAGTCCAACCTTTCACCCAACACCTCAGGACTAACTAAACCATGGCTTCAAGTGTCACATCCAATCCCTTGTTGAACACCTCCAGGGATGGTGACTCCACCACCTCCCTGGGCAGCAGAAGGTCTCCCTTGAGCCTCTTCTTCTCCAGGCTAAACAACCCCAGCTCCCTCAGCCTCTCCTCACAGAGCTGTGCTCCACACCTCTCCCAAGCCTCATAGACCTTTTCTGGACACGTCCAAGTGTCTCAATGTCCTTCTTAAACTGAGGGGCCCAGAACTGGACACAGAACTCAAGGTATGGCCCAAGCAGAACTGAGTACAGGGCACAATGACTTCCCTGCTCCTGCTGGCCACACTGTTCTTGATACAGACCAGGATGCTATTGGCCTTCTTGGCCACCTAGGCACACTGCTGGCTCATGTTCAGCCTACTTTCAAACAGTACCCCCCAGGTCCCTTTCTGCCTGGCTACTCTCCAGCCACCCTGACCCCAGCCTGTAGCACTGCATGGGGTTGTGGCCAAAGTGCAGCACCCAGCACTTGGACTTGTTGAATGCCATCATGTTGGACTCTGCCCATCTGTCCATCCTGGCAAGGTCCCTCTGCGGAGCCCTTCTACTCTCTAACCAACCAACATCTGCTCCCAACTTGGTGTCATCGGCAAATTTACTGATGATGGACTCAATCCCCTCATCCATACCATCAATAAAGATATTGAACAGGATGGGGCCCAGCCCTGATCCCTAGGGCACACCACTAGTGCCTGCCTGCCAGCTGGCTGTGGCACCATTCACCACCACTCTCTGGGCTCAGCCTGCAGCCAGTTCCTAACCCAGCTCAGAGTGCTGCTGTCTGAGCCAGGGGCTGACAGCTTGGCCAGCAGTTTGCTGTGGGGGACGGTGCCAAAGGCCTTGCTGGAGTCCAGGTAGACTACAATGCTGTCCTACCAAGGGCAAGAACATGACATTTCTGCCAGTGAAACTCTCAGTCATAGAAACAAAACCTCTCTCTTGGAGCATGCAATTCAAAAGTCATCACAACTTTATAGGGGCAAGCACCACACTTGACACAATCACAGAGCTGCAGGCAGTTTTAAGAAGAGAAATCCCTCCCTGAAAAAGAAAAGCAAGCAACAACCTTTGCAAGAAATGCTCAGAAAAGAGCAGTGGAGGAGAGGCTGACCTTCTGGAGAATGATGTCACCTGCTCTGCAGTCTGCTTATTACTAGGGAAAAAAGGGGGCTTGGGATTATTGAATGCACATGGCAATGAGGTGTGGGGAAAGCCAAGGATCTATTAAAGTCCTTTAATTGGAATATATTTTCAAAATGTAGATTGAACCTTATCCAGACTCTCATTATTAAGAATATGTGGCTCAGTTTCTTGACTTTAACAGGGAGCTTTAAAAAATAGAAATTATAGGAGAGGAGGGGAAAAGGAATACAAGAGTTCCAGTAAGTCTGGATTGTGTCACTCTCCAAGAGTAAAAAGAGACATTGATGACTGCTGTACCACATACTGTTTCCCACAGGTTATTGTGATGAGCAGATTGCTATCCATGACTGTATCACAGTATCACAGTATCACAGTATCACAGTATAACTAAGGTTGGAAGAGACCTCGAGGATCATTGAGTCCAACCTGTCACCACAGACCTCATGACTAAACCATGGCACCAAGTGCCACATCCAATCCCCTCTTGAACACTTCCAGGGATGGGGACTCCACCACCTCCCTGGGCAGCACATTCCAATGACGAGTGACTCTCTCTGCAAAGAACTTTCTCCCCACCTCCAGCCTAAACTTCCCCTGGCACAGCTTGAGACTGTGTCCTTTTGTTCTGGTGCTGGTTGCCTGGGAGAAGAAACCAACCCCCACCTGGCTACAACCTCCCTTCAGGGAGTTATAGAGAACAATGAGGTCTCCCCTGAGCCTCCTCTTCTCCAGGCTAAGCAACCCCAGCTCCCTCAGCCTCTCCTCACAGAGCTGTGCTCAAGGCCTCTCCCCAGCCTTGTTGCCCTTCTCTGGACACCTTCAAGTGTCTCAATGTCCTTCTTAAACTAAGGGGCCCAGACCTGGACACAGGACCCAAGGTGTGGCCTAACCAGTGCTGAGCACAGGGGCAGAATGACTTCCCTGCTCCTGCTGGAAGCAGGGAAATAAAGTGTTATTCTGTGCTGTTCTAGATTCACCATAAATTCCAGTGACTCTTTTAATGTGAGCAAAGGTATGAAAAAGGTCATTTTCTATAATGTACTAATCTTAAATAAAATGTCTAATAATTTTTTCACTTTTGTGCCACACAGCACATTCTTTCCCCTTAAATTTATTGCTCCAAACACCTTTTTTTTTTTTTTTTCCCTTTTTTCCCCTCCCTGTGAACTGTATCTCAAGGAACCACAAAGCCCTTTTTATGTTTCCCCTACCAACCCAACCGATCTTGGCAAGAAGTACATTCTGGGTCTCATTTAGACCTTTTAAAGATTTTACCAGTGGATTAATAATTTGATAATTGGCCAAGGGCTCTAGAGAGAAAGCAGGTTGTGATACTCTGAGAATTATAGGATCTTTTTGGTTGGAAAAGACCTTTAAGGTAATCAAATCCAACCATTCTCTCACTGGAACAAATATGGTGCTAAATCATGTCCGTCAGCACCACATCTTAGTATCACAGTATCATTCAGGGTTGGAAGGGACCACAAGGATCATCTAGTTCCAACCCCCCTGCCATGGGCAGGGACACCCCACACTAGATCAGCCTGGCCACAGCCTCAGCCAGCCTGGGCTTAAACACCTCCAGGGATGGGGCCCCAACCACCTCCCTGGACAACCCATTCCAGGGCTTCACCACTCTCATGGGGAAGAACTTCCTCCTCACCTCCAGCCTCAATCTCCCCACCTCCAGCTTCATTCCATTCCCCCTAGTCCTATCACTACCTGAGATCCTGAGAAGTCCTTCCCCAGCCTTCCTGTAGCCCCCTTCAGATACTGGAAGGCCACAATGAGGTCACCTTGGAGCCTTCTCTTCTGCAGACTGAACAGCCCCAACTCCCTCGGTCTGTCCTCACAGGAGAGGTGCTCCAGCCCTCTGCTCATCCTCGTGGCCCTTCTCTGGACACCTTCCAGCACCTCCACATCCCCCTTGGAATAGGGGCTCCAGAACTGGAGGCAGTACTCCAGGTGGGGTCTCAGCAGAGCTGAGCAGAGAGGGAGGATCACCTCCCTCGACCTGCTGGCCACACTTGTCCTGATGCAGCCCAGGAGCTGATTGGCTTTGCGGGCTGCAAGTGCACACTGAGAGCTCCTGCTGAGCTTTTTGTCCACCAGCACCCCCAAGTCTCTCTCCTCAGGGCTGCTTTCCAGCCAGTTACTGCCCAGCCTGGATTTGTGCCTGGGATCTCTATGATTTTTAAACACGTCCAGGGATGGGGATTCAAACACCTCCTTGCAGAGTCTGTTCCAGCGCCCAACCCCAGTCAAGAAGCTTCTTTTAATACCCAATCTAAACCTGGTGCTACTTGAGGCCATTTCTGAATAGAATAGAATAGAATAGAATAGAATAGAATAGAATAGAATAGAATAGAATAGAATAGAATAGAATAGAATAGAATAGAATAGAATAGAATAAGATCAGAATAGGAATAGCATTGGAATGGAATGGTTTGGAATGGAATGGAATGGAATGGAATGGAATGGAATGGAATGGAATGGAATGGAATGGAATAGAATAGAATAGAATAGAATAGAATAGAATAGAATAGAATAGAATAGAATAGAATAGAATAGAATTAACCAGGTTGGAAGAGACCTTCAAGATCATCGTGTCCAACCTATCATCCAACACCACCTAATCAACTAAACCATGGCACCAAGCACCCTGTCAAGTCTCTTTTAAGGAAGAAGAAGAGACCAATGCCCACCTCACTGCAGTCTCCCTTCAGGGACCTGTAGAGGGTGAGATCTCCCCTCAGCTTTCTTTTTTCCAGCCTAAACAATGCCAGCTCACTCACACACTCCTCACAAGACCTCTTCTCCAGATCCTTTGCTGGCTTCCTCTGCACCTTCTCCAGTGTGTCTATGTCTTTCTTGTAGTGAGAGCTCCAACACTGGACTCAGGACTCAAGTTGTGGCCTCACCAGTGCTGAAGGGACAATCCCTTCCTTGGTCCTACTGCTCACACTATTCTTGGCACAGGCCAGGATGCTGCTAGCCTTCTGGACTACCTGGACACACACTGGCTCATGTTCAGCTGGCTGTTAATCAACACCTGTGGGTCTTTCTTTACTGAGCAGCTTTCCAGCCACTCTTCCGCAGGCCTGGAGCATTCATGGAGTTGTCGTGACCCAAGTGCAGAATCTGGTACTTGGCCTTGTTGAATCTCATGTAATTGGTCTCTGCCCAGCCATCCAGCCTGTCCACATGCCCCGCTACAGCCTTCCTGTCCTTAAGCCAATCAACACCCTCTCCCAACTTAGTGCCATCTGCAAACTTCCCAAAGCTGCACTCAGTCTTCTTGTCCAGATCATTGATAAAGGCTTTAAAGAGTCTGGATGAGGCACTTGGTGCCATGGTTTAGTTGATTAGATGGTGTTGGGTGATAGGTAGTTGTAGAGAGCAAGAAGGTCTCCCCTGAGCCTCCTCTTCTCCAGGCTAAGCAACCCCAGCTCCCTCAGCCTCTCCTCACAGGGCTGTGCTCCAAACCCCTCCCCAGCTTTGTTGCCCTTCTCTGGACACCTTCCAGCAACTGAACATCTTTCCTAAACTGAGGAGCCCAGAACTGGACACAGGACACAAGGTGTGGCCTAACAAGTGCTGAGTACAGGGCACAATGACTTCCCTGCTCCTGCTGGCCACACTATTCCTAATGCATGCCAGGATGCCATTGGCCTTCTTGGCCCCCTGGGCACGCTGCTGGCTCATGTTCAGCCTGCCGTCAACCAGTGCCCCCAGGTCCCTCTCTGCCTGGCCTCTCTCCAGCCACTCTGACCCCAGCCTATAGTTATTATCTCATGTTTCCATCTTTGGTCAAATAATTCATTTTTGTTTTGTGACCAAAGGTGCAGTGACTTTTAAGAGAGTGAGTAAGTTTCATAAGTCATCCTTAGGGTCCACACATGTACGTGTGCCCAGACTGGCAATGGGATTTCAGTTTTAGTTTCTGTTTGGTTTTGTACTTGAGTGTGATCACATTTCTTTATGGTTGTATTCAAGCATAATAGAATATGGCAAAAGGTCTGGGAAGAGTTGGTCTCTCCCATGCTTTAGAAAGTTCCTTTACAGATGTGTACACATCTGTCAAGTTTTCACCAAAATCAGACCTTTCAGGAGTGACAGTGTATGTCTGCATGGCCAGGCTCCTCTGGCTGTGCTCCATACTGGCCAGACAGATGCCAGCTCCCAGCCAGCTCCATCTGGAAAGCTGGAGAGCTTCATTAGTGTGGCTCTGTGCCCAAGTGACTCTAACCAGCCTTTTAGGAAGGTGTATTAGCTCAAGTGCCAGGAGAGCTATGAGCCAGGTGAATGACTAGTGGCCACAGCCTCTCTTTCCAGGACCTTCAAGTGCTTAGCCACATGGCTGTCACACAGTGGAGATGCCAATGTGTTGGGCATGTGCCAGAGGAGTGGCTGTGGCTCCCTCAGGAGACTGATCAGCAAAGGTGTGCAAGAATTGCTTCCAAGCATCTGGCCTTTGGGCTAGGCCTTGCTCACATCTGAAGATGGCAGAGGATGGTGGGGCTGAGGATGTGGGCTAGACACCGTCCTGTTCAGCTGAGTGCAGGCTTGCCCATATACTCTGACCATGCAGATCCTGCAACTTGTATCTATGACCATGAGAATCATAGAATCAGTAAGGTTGGAAAAGACCTCAGAGATCATCAAGTCCAACCTCTCACCCAACACCTCATGACAACTAAACGATGGCACCAAGTACCACATCCAATCCCCTCTTGAACACCTCCAGGGATGGTGACTCCACCACCTCCCTGGGCAGCACATTCCAATGACGAATTACTCTTTCTGTGAAGAACTTTCTCCTCACTTCCAGCCTAAACCTCCCCTGGCACAGCTTGAGATTGTGTCCTCTTGTTCTGGTGCTGTTTGCCTGGGAGAAGAGACCAACCCCCTCCTGGCTACAACCTCCCTTCAGGTAGTTGTAGACAGCAATAAGGTCTCCTCTGAGCATCCTCTTCTCCAGGCTAAACAAGACTGTAGGTGGAAGCAGGATGAGCTGTTTAAGTAGAGTTTACACTCAAATAATAACTTTGTGATGACTGACACACTGAAATGTAAAATCTTAAGACAAATACCCTCACACTTCCCATCCTTGTCAGAAGGTCAAAGCACAAGATCTCAGTACCCTTAGCCACCTCTCTTCTTAACTGTATTATAGAGCTGCAGGTTGCTGATGTGGTCAGATAATGGCATCAATCAAGTTGCCCAAACTAACACTCTTGACTGCCTGGTGACACTTTGCTGTTGCACAGAGCATGTGGCTCACGTTCAGATGCCTTATGCTGACTGCAGCTTCAGTTTACACTTGCTCCCCATCTCTGCACTAAGCAAGGACTTCAAGGACTGAGAGGTTTGAATGGAGGCACTGCAGGTCATGGTGGTGGCTGATACTGGGAAACATTAACAAGCCAAATAAGCCTTAGTGGAATGCTAAGTGTGATTTGTGTCTCCTTCAGATAAAAGGGGTTGGGCTAGGGAGAAGTTCTTCATAGAAAGAGAGATTGGCCATTGGAATGTGCTGCCCAGGGAGGTGGTGGAGTCACCATCACTGGAGGGGTTTTGGAAGAGCCTGCATGAGGCACTTGGTGCCATGGTTTAGTTGATTAGATGGTGTTGGGTGATAGGTTGGACTTGATCTTGAAGGTCTTTTCCAACCTGGTTAATTCCATTCCATTCCATTCCATTCCATTCCATTCCATTCCATTCCATTCCATTCCATTCCATTCCATTCCATTCCATTCCATCCTATCCTATCCTATCCTATCCTATCCTATCCTATCCTATCCTATCCTATCCTATCCTATCCTATCCTATGGGTCAACTGGCTAGTATGGTGCTGTTTGTAAGAGAGATGCCAGAAAATTTTCCATGCACAACTGCTTCAGACTCCCTTGGCACTGGTGCTCTCCCCACTGTTGCCAGAAAGTTCTTCTGGCTAATGCTGGTTGCTGGCAGATGTGTTTTCCATCTACACTGTACTGTTAGAAGTTCTCTACGTGGCCTGTCCCATGTGGAAGAGATCCTGGTTGCCAGGATGCCCTGGCATGCTGGATGCTCCAAGAATAGTCCACCCCTCTCATTTTAAGACATATCAGACCTGTGGATTTGGTATGTTTGAGCTTGCAGTTTACCCTGAAATTGTCCTGTGAGGGGCTACACCCATCCTGGAAGCAGGGGTGGAGGGCTTGTGAGAGTTTTTGCCCTCCCTGGAGAGTGTTTTCCCCCTGGGAAACTGACTTGGTCTGTTCCACTCCTCCTGCCCCCACATCCAGCAGGGTTAAAGGGGAGGACATTGCAACCATTGCTGTCTTCCTTCTGCCTCGCAGGGAAGAGAGAGAGTTGCTGCTGGCTTGCTGCTTCCCTGCCACGTGGTCCTCCCTGCTGCTTCCACACTTTGCAAAGGACTGGTTCTGTATTTCATATTTCTTTCCCTTTCCCATCCATCCTTGTTCCTTACCCTTGTGAACCCTGCTTGTTCTTTTTACATAAAGTAAATTCTTTATCTCTCTACTTGCAAGTCGAACCCAAATTATTTCTTGGTGGATTTGCTCCCTTCCTCTTTTTCTCTCTATTTGGAAAGAGGAGGGAGGAGGAGCGGGGAGGATTCTCAGCCTTGCCCCCATCTGAGTTCTTAGGCCCCAGTTAAGGCTCAAACCACCTCATGTGCTTAAGACAAGCTCAGTCTTAGATAAAGGAAAAGCAAAGGTCTACTGGGAACATGTAGAGAGACAGCACCATTACCAAGGCTTGGAAGGACAAAGGTGGCAGGAAGGTGAGACTAGTCAGAAGCTACTTGAGGGGAAGTTTAATGACAGCTCTTATTTGTACCCAGGAGAGAAGCTGTATTTTTCCCTTACCCTTGTGGGTAAAGATATTTGACACTGGTGCACAGCCAGAATTTCTAGGCAGTGTCACAAGAAGGAATGCTGGCATGCAGAAGAAGGTTTGCCTTTAGACTCCACTCTCTCCACAGAGTTTCTCTGTGTCCCTCCATGATTTCATTCACCTTCCCTTCTTACTTTTCAGTCCAGTTTGCAGGTTTTGAGCTTTCTTGTACTAATCATTCTCCACTTCTCCTCTTTGGAAATGACCTTATCCTTTTGAGGAGGTCAACTTAGTTATCACTTGTATGCCTGTAGAGAGAGCAGCCTCATTTCAGGATGTCACCAGTGCTTGGCTAAGCCCTGGGCATTAATGGCAGGGCACTGTGTGGACAGACACTTGCACTTGCAGCCCAGAAAGCCAATCAGATCCTGGGCTGCATCAGGAGAAGTGTGGCCAGCAGGGCAAGGGAGGTGATTCTCCCCCTCTGCTCAGCTCTGCTGAGACCCCACCTGGAGTACTGCCTCCAGTTCTGGAGCCCCTATTCCAAGAGGGATGTGGAGGTGCTGGAACGTGTCCAGAGAAAGGCCACAAGGATGATCAGAGGGCTGGAGCACCTCTCCTGTGAGGACAGACTGAAGGAGTTGGGGCTGTTCAGTCTGCAGAAGAGAAGGCTCCCAGGTGACCTAATTGTGGCCTTCCAGTATCTGAAGGGGGCTACAGGAAGGCTGGGGAGGGACTGCTCAGGATCTCAGGGAGTGATAGGACTAGGGGGAATGGAATGAAGCTGGAGGTGGGGAGATTCAGGCTAGATGTGAGGAGGAGGTTCTTCACCATGAGAGTGGTGAAACCCTGGAATGTGTTGTCCAGGGAGGTGGTCGAGGCCCCGTCCCTGGAGGTGTTTAAGCCCAGGCTGGATGAGGCTCTGGCCAGCCTGATCTAGTGTAGGGTGTCCCTGCCCATGGCAGGGGGGTTGGAACTAGATGATCCTTGTGGTCCCTTCCAACCCTGAATGAAACTATGAAACTACGAAACACGTTCATTAGAGGTCTTTCACAGCCTTAACAGTTCTGTGGTTCTAGGACCAGCCATGCTGAGCAGGGTTCAGATGCAAAGGAAGGGGCTTTGAAGCTTGGAACCTTATATTTTATACAAATGTGGCTGGCTAATGTGTCTGAGACTGATTCATGCAGAGCCAAAAATGTTTTTCTGGAGACTGGAGACAATAGTAATTCATCACTTTGGAGTCATGACAAGTGTGGAGGTGAGAGATACTTTGGCTTCACTGTTAAATGCTGTTGGTGTTGGCAACAATTTCTAGGGGGAACAGCAGGTAGAGAAAGGAAAGAGAGGAAAAGCATTGAGGGATTAATTTTGTTCTTGCTTAAATGTGAGTTCAGCTGCCTTAAAGCAGACCTAAACATAATCTTGTGTATCAGTTTAACTAGATTGGTTTGTATCTATGCCTTGCATTAAGATGACACACACATCTGTATATTGGGGACTGTGGCATGGTGTGGATGCACTTGCTGGGATTGCTGCCGTCTCTAGGGGTATTTGGCTGGCTTTGTAACAGCTGCAGTCCAAATTATAACTTCACAAAATCCAGGTTGCATTTGGCCCCCTACTTGGTGCTGCCAGCAAAAATGGGTAAGAATCATAGAATCATAGAATCAATAAGGTTGGCAAAGACCCCAAAGATCATCAAGTCCAACCTGTCAGCCAACACCTCATGACTACTAAACCATGGCACCAAGTGCCACATCCAATCCCTTCTTGAACACCTCCAGGGATGGTGACTCCACCACCTCCCTGGGCAGCACATTCCAATGGCTAACAACTCTCAGTGAAGAACTTTCTCCTCACCTCATGTCTAAACTTCCCCTGGCACAGCTTGAGACTGTGTCCTCTTCTTCTGGTGCTGGTTGCCTGGGAGAAGAAACCAACCCCACCTGGCTACAGCCACCCTTCAGGTAGTTGTAGAGAGCAATAAGGTCTGCCCTGAGCCTCCTCTTCTCCAGGCTAAGCAACCCCAGCTCCCTCAGCCTCTCCTCACAGGGCTGTGCTCCAGACCCCTCCCCAGCTTTGTTACCCTTCTCTGGACACATTCAAGAGTCTCAATGAATGGGTAAGAAACGTCCTTCAGAGTAGAGTGTAGCTGTTTGCCTTAGGAAGAGAATGAGCTGATATGGGCCTTGCTTTGTATTGTTTCCCATTCCACTGAAAGGTGTCAATATTATTCTGCAAATAAACAAGCTCCTCAGGTTTCCTTGTTGTGCTTTGTGGCAGAGGTGTGCTGCATCCTGTCATTGTGGTTGGCATTAGATGCAAAATGTTCTTGAAAGAGAGTCCTCAGGTCTGTCATTTTCTCCTGCTGGTCTCTCACCTCCTTCCCCTTTTAAAGTTACAGAGAAAACCTATTTTTTTAACTTTGTATCCTAACTACTGCGTTGTCAGCTCAGGGTTTTCCCCCTGGCCTGCAAACAGGGATAATTCAGAGCAGAATCACTTCAGTCTCTCTTTGGGGTTAACCTGAAACATGGAATTCTCACTTTGGGGACCATTAAGCAACCTTCACAATTGCCTATCAGAGATCTCTACTTCCTCTGTGGAGCCAAAGCCTCAGTTGTGGGTACAACTTCACCACAACTCCTTAGCAGATGTTTGAAGCCTTGTGCTCTAGGTAACCAATGTGAGTCTCTTCTGCACAGTCCTTAATGGCTAACTGTGGGGTGAAGGAAGATTGAAATGCAAACATTGCAGTTGTTAATTTATTCTACATATTTTATTTGAGACACATCATTCAATGTTCATACCTGTAGATGCCTTTTCTCCAAACACTGTCAGCAAAGAGAGTAATTCAAGCACACTGGCAAAAATGTTTCACCCCAGAAGACTGCACGCCCTTAAGCACAGAATTCATTTTCCTAGTTGACCATGGAAGTTTCCTCTAACTCAGAAGCTTGTCTATAAATAATCCCTTCTCGAGCTCAAAATTGTACCATCAGCTTCTTCACAGAATTGTTTTGGTTGGAAAAGAGCTTTAAGATCTTTGAGTCCAACCATTCTCTATCAAGTCCGGTGCCAAACCATGTCCCTCAGCACCACATCTCTGCATCTTTGAAATACCTCCAGGGATAGTGGTTCAGCCACCTCCCTGGGGAGCCTGTTCCAGTGTTTGAAAACCTTTTCAGAGAAGATGTTTCTTCTAGTTTCCAGTCTAAACCCCACCTGGAATAAGCTGAGGCTACTTCCTCTCATCTTACCACTTGTATCCTGGCCAAGCTGTCAGCTCGTGGCTTGGACAGCAGCACTCTGAGCTGGGTTAGGAACTGGCTGCAGGCTGGGCCCAGAGAGTGGTGGTGAGTGGTGCCACAGCCAGCTGGCAGCCAGGCACCAGTGGTGTGCCCCAGGGATCAGTGCTGGGCCCCATCCTGTTCAATATCTTCATAGACGATATGGATGAGGGGATTGAGTCCATCATCAGTAAATTTGCAGATGACACCAAGTTGGGGGCAGGAGTTGATCTGTTAGAGGGTAGAAGGGCTCTGCAGAGGGACCTTGACAGGATGGACAGATGGTCAGAGTCCAACAGGATGGCATTCAACAAGTCCAAGTGCTGAGTGTGCACTTTGGCCACAACAACTCCATGCAGAGCTACAGCCTGGGGTCAGAGTGGCTGGAGAGCAGCCAGGCAGAAAGGAACCTGGGGGTACTGGTTGACAGCTGGCTGAACATGTGCCGGCAGTGTGCCCAGGTGGCCAAGAAGGCCAAAGGCATCCTGGCCTGCATCAAGAATAGTGTGGCCAGCAGGAGCAGGGAAGTCATTGTGCCCCTGTACTCTGCATTGGTTAGGCCACACCTTGAGTCCTGTGTCCAGTTCTGGGACCCTCAGGTTAGGAAAGATGTTGAGTTGCTGGAATGTGTCCAGAGAAGGGCAACAAAGCTGGGGAGAGGTGTGGAGCACAGCCCTGTGAGGAGAGGCTGAGGGAGCTGGTGTTGCTTAGCCTGGAGAAGAGGAGGCTCAGGGGAGATCTTCTTGCTCTCTACAACTACCTGAAGGGAGGTTGCAGCCAGGTGGGGGTTGGTGTCTTCTCCCAGGCAACCAGCACCACAACAAGAAGACACAGTCTCAAGCTGTGCCAGGGGAAGTTTAGGCTCGATGTGAGGAGAAAGTTCTTCCCAGAAAGAGTAACTGGCTATTGAAATGTGCTGCCCAGGGATATTTCAAGAGGGGATTGGATGTGGCACTTGAAGCCATGGTTTAGTTAGTCCTGAGGTGTTGGGTGATAGGTTGGACTTGATGATCCTTGAGGTCTTTTCCAACCTTATTGATTCTATGTTTCCATGAATTGTTTTGTTTGGAAAAGGTGTTTAGTATCATCAAATCCTTACTTTCCATTTGTGACTGTTCTTGGCAGTACTACCAAAGGCACTAACAGTATTGTTTTGACCAAAACCCAGGTCAAACCCCCTGTTTTCCCAGGTCAGACCATGTGAGCATCCCTGCTATGGAAAATAGTAATTTCTATTAGTCATAGTATCAATGTGATGTAATACATTGGTACTACTGACGTGCACATATGTCAATATTTTGTTAACAGGAGTGACACCACAAATGGGACCCCTCTTAGAATTAAAGTATGTGACTGAAAACCCTGACACATCCCCTTCCTCCACTCTGAAGAGCAGCCCACAGTCTCACTTCATTTTAGTGCTTATTCCTGCCTTCCACCAGTACTGCTGCACCATGAGCCATCTGAAAAAGCTGTCCAGTGGTGCAGAAGTCCAGCCTGCTTCCTGGCACTTCCTGTTGCAAGCCCCCAGAATGGATGATAAAGCATGTTTGCAGTGAGGCCATGCAGCTCACTGAGTGGTAGTCTTCCCCTTCAGGCCAGGAGAGAGCAGAAAAGGCTTCTTTTTTTTTATCCCTAAAAAGAAAAAAGACTGGACAAGCATGCCTGGACAAGGCAGACCTCTTGACTGGTGAAGTAATGCTTCCTTGCAGCCTTTCCTGCTGCCTTGGATTGCTCTGTGGTGAGCTTGCTTCCCTATCCTATTTTAAAAGGGAGGAAAACCTCAGTTGAAAAACAAAGCCATGACAGAAAAGCAGCAGGAAAGACCAGGGATGCTATTAATACAGCGAGGGCCCTTGCCAAGAAAGGTTGAGTTTTCCAGTGGCCATTTTACCACCCTGGTTTCTTTATTAAACCAAGTTGTTTCCTAATGAGACCTACTCATTTTGCAGCTGTGATCCCAGGCTCTGAACATCCTCCCTTGTGCTTTTTTGTTTTGTTTTATTTTGTCTTTCAGGAGGCAGCACAGGCACCTCCCCAACCACCTCCAGCACGGGGACTCCATCGCCCTCTGCTTCCTCTCACCTTCTCTCTCCATCCTGCTCCCCTCCGGCCTTCCACCTGGCCCCAAACACGTTCAATGTCGGCTGCCGGGAGAGTCAGCTTTGCAACCTCAACCTGTCTGATTATCCCCCCTGTGCCAGGAGCAACATGGCTGCCTTGCAGAGCTACCCAGGGCTGAGCGATGGTGCCTACAACCGGCTGCAGAGCGGCACCGCTGCTGCCTCGCAGCCCTCCGAAACCTTCATGCCTCAGAGGACTCCATCCTTGATCTCAGGAATGCCAACTGCTTCCTCCCTGCCCAGCAACAGCAAGATGGAGGCGTACAGTGGCCAGCTGGGATCCTTCCCCAGCTCCCAGTTTCAGTATGTCATGCAAGCTGGCAACCCTGCCTCCACCTCCTCCTCTTCACACATGTTCGGTGGTGGCCACATGCAGCAGAGCTCCTACAATGCCTTCTCCCTGCATAATCCCTACAACCTCTATGGATACAATTTCCCTGCTTCCCCCAGGCTGGCAGCAAGCCCAGAGAAACTCACCACCTCCCAAAGCACTTTACTCTGCTCTTCCCCTTCCAGCGGGGCCTTTGGAGAGAGGCAATACCTTTCCACAGGGATGGATCACGGGATGCACATGATCAGCCCTCCCTCCAGCAACCAGCAGACGGCCAATGCCTGTGACAACAGACAGTATGGGGGGGTTCAGGGCTCCTCCTCACAGATGTCTGTGCACATGGTCTAACAAGCCACGCCTCTCCTTGGACATCGAAGGCAGCTGGACCTTCATCCTTTCCAGGGGGAAACTCATCCCAGAACCTTTTTGCCTTCAAACTTATAGTGGAACTAATATTGTAATGATCAATAAGAACACAAGCCATCTAGGTGTGCCCAACAGAACCTTGTGAAAAGCCTCCATTGACTGCCATTGCAGTTTGTTGTAGCCCAGGACCTCCAGACCTGGCACAGAGTGTCTGCTTTTTCTGGACATTGCAGAGAGAAGGACATGACTTCAATGAGAAGCTGGAGATGAGCAGCTGAATATACCCTTTGTGCATTAACTCTCAGCTAGCATGAGCTCTCAACGTGGAGGCAGCTGTCCTTCTGTGCTGTCTCCTCTGGATGTTGAAGAACAGCAGTCTCCCAAGGCTTCATCCTCTGAAGCTGCATTGCCCATGGCTTTAAAGACCTCCTCCTTCCCAGACTGTTCCTCATTGCTGGAGTGGCTAAGCCCATTATGGAAGCTGACAGTGGTCCATGGGTCCTTCACCCACTGTAGCACAGGAATGACACTGCTGGGCTGGGGCTTCTCCTCCAAAAGAGGTTCCTGCATTTTCACCACGGCTCTACCCAATTGGTAGGATCAAATTTTCCAGCAGCCAGCCTACAGATGGAGATGTGAGAAAGAGAGAGAAAAGTTTTAACCCACAAGTGAGCCTCAGACATAAGTGGGGACTGATCTTCAGAAAGATGCATGGGGGAGCTCCTGTAGACATGACCCAAAGTGCTGCACCCAAACTGAACGTCTGACAGCCTTTGTGGGGGAATGTGTCCTACTAGTACTCAACCCAGTGGGAGGAAACTGTCCAGACTGAGCTCACAGGGAAGAGCAATGAGAAAAGAGAGCTCTGCTTTGAAGAACTACAGTTGACCTCCTTCACCATGCATGCAAGAGCTGCTAGAGAAAGCCATTAGCATTTCAGAAACAGGAAGGTCGACTATTTGCCAGCCTCCTGCCTGCCACATGACCTCTGTTTAACCATGGAATCATTAAGGCTGGAAAAGACCTCTAAGACCACCAAGCCCAACCACCACCACACCACTGCCGTGCCCACTAAACCATGCCCTGAAAGTGCCTAACCAAATAGATTCTTGCCTTTTGACATTTTTCTTTTCTGATTTTTCTTTCCTTCTTCTTCTCCTTTTTCTTTCCTTCAAATCCTTTAAGAATAAGAAAACAATTGTAGCTTGGTGCAAGCTATGCATTTAAAGTTGTGTGGAAAAAAAAAAATGCAAATACCAAGTAACAGAACACAGATATTATTGAGATTTGTTGTTGTTGTTGTGAGGTGTTGTAGATAAATGTATTTATGTGCCTAGTGAGGGATTCAATATTATGAATATAAAAAGAGGGCAATAAAAATGGTATGTAAAATATGTATGAAGAAAAAACAAAAAAAGGTGTATAAAGATTTGCCCTATGCACGGAACTCTGTTTCTAAGTGCCAAGCACAGAATGCGCTAAATAAACCTCTGCCTTTGTTCCCTCGGTGTTTTTCCTCTCTCTGTGAGGCTTCCTCGCTGCTCTGCTGACAGATGGGACACTCTCAAACATCGCCATGGGTGCTGGCACAAGCAGAGTGTGGTGGTGAGAGAAAGTTCAGTTCTCCCCCCTCCACACAAAGGAACCACGGCTAACTCAGTTGGAGAAGCAGAGATGAAATAAGCTATATTTACAAGCAGGGTGAAATGCAGGTGATTATATACACAATATAAAGTGTTTACAATATGTACACAAATAACAAGTCCAAGTGCCAGGTGCTGCACTTTGGCTACGGCAACCCCATGCAGAGCTACAGGCTGGGGCCAGAGTGGCTGAGAGCTCCCAAACGGAGAGGGACCTGGGTGTGCTGATCGACAGCCACCTGAATATGAGCCAGCAGTGTGCCCAGGTGGCCAAGAGAGCCAATGGCATCCTGGCCTGCATCAGGAATATTGTGGCCAGCAGGAGCAGGGAGGTCATTGTGCCCCTGTACTCAGCATTGCTTAGGCCGCACCTTGAGTACTGTGTCCAGTTCTGGGCCCCTCAGTTTAAGAAGGACATTGAGAGACTTGAAGGTGTCCAGAGAAGGGCAACAAGGCTGGGGAGAGGCCTTGAATACAAGCCCTATGAGGAGAGGCTGAGGGAGCAGGGATTGTTTAGCCTGGAGAAGAGAAGGCTCAGGGGAGACCTCATTGCCCTCTACAACTACCTGAAAGGTGGTTGTAGCTGGGAGGGGGTTGGTCTCTTCTGCCAGGCAACCAGCACCAGAACAAGGGGACACAGTCTCAAGCTGTGCCAGGGGAGGTTTAGACTCGAGGTGAGGAGAAAGTTCTTCACCAAGTGAGTCATTCATCATTGGAATGTGCTGCCCAGGGAGGTGGTGGAGTCGCCATCCCTGGAGGCGTTCAAGAGGAGATTGGATGTGGCACTTGGTGCCATGGTCTAGTCATGGGGTCTGTGTTTATAGGTTGGACTCGATGATCCTCGAGGTCTCTTCCAACCTTAGTTATACTGTGATACTGTGATACAGCAAAAGAACATAATACAGAACAAAGCTTTCCCTCCTCCAGCCAGGAGGGTCCCCCCACCCTGTACCCCCTCTCTCCCTCTACCTCCCTTTTTTCCCAAAAAGGGCTAGAGAGAGAGGAAAGGCTATTCTTAAGGAGGAAATTCTGTTAGCTCAAAGCATATGCAAGAATTGGTTTTCTTATCTGTTAGCTCAAGGTTAACTCCGTCCCGCAGCTGTTGCTCAAATAGAGAAGCAGACAGGCTGAAAAGACAGAACAGAACTGACTGAGACTCAAACTGAACTCAAACTTAAAGTTGCAATTTACCTATCTACTAATGAAATTCGTTTAGAATAGCTGAATGTTTTCAAAACATTCAGCCAGAGTGTTCCAGCAACTGTCCCTTTCTTAAAGGCACAGCCTAAAACGGTCACACAGAGCCATGAAGACACAGAGCTGAATTGGGAAGCCCAGGCAATATTACAACCTGAATAAAAAATCCTCTCTTCTTGAAACAGGTTAAGGATTCATAGAATCATAGAATCAATAAGGCTGGAAAAGACCTCAGAGATCATCAAGTCCAACCTGTCACCCAACACCTCAGGACTAAATTAACCATGGCTTCAAGTGCCACATCCAATCCGCTCTTGAACACCTCCAGGGATGGTGACTCCACCACCTCCCCGGGCAGCACATTCCAATGGCCAATTACTCTTTCTGTGAAGAACTTTCTCCTCACTTCCAGCCTAAACCTCCCCTGGCACAGCTTGAGACTGTGTCCTCTTGTTCTGGTGCTGGGTGCCTGAGAGAAGAGACCAACTCCCACCTCACTACAACCTCCATTCAGGTAGTTGTAGACAGCAATGAGGTCTCCCCTGAGCTTCCTCTTCTCCAGGCTAAAGAACCCCATCTCCCTCAGCCTCTCCTTGAAGAGCTTGTGTTTGAGGCCTCTCCCCAACCTCCTTGCCCTTCTCTGGACACATTCAAGTGTCTCAATGTCCTTCTTGAATCAATAGAATCAATAAGATTGGAAAAGATCTCAGAGATCATCAAATCCAACCTCTCACCTATTATTAACTTGTTACATGTTTATTACTGATAATGAAGCCATAGAATTGGGTTGGAAGAAACATTTTGAGGATCATCTAGTTTACCCCATCAATAATATTTATTACTACAGTAGTGACCACAACTGGTAACCAATGTTAGGATTTACTGGTCTGAATCATAGAATCATAGAATCGATAAGGCTGGAAAAGACCTAGGAGATGATCATCAAGTCCAACCTGTCACCCAACACCTCATGGCTAGCTAAACCATGGCTTCAAGTGCCACATCCAGTCCCTTCTTGACCACCTGCAGGGATGGTGACTCCACCACCTCCCTGGGCAGTACATTCCAATGGCCAATCTCTCTTTCTGGGAAGAATTTCTTCCTAACCTCCAGCCTAAACCTCCCCTGGCACAGGTTGAGACTGTGTCCTCTTGTTCTGGAGCTGGCTGCCTGGGAGAAGAGACCAACCCCCACCTGGCTACAACCTCCCTTCAGGTAGTGTTGTCCCAGTTGAGTGCTTGGAATTGGCAAAGTGCCTGCCTTCACAGCAGGCATGTCTGATGGGCAGGTAGAGATACTGTTTTGATTGTTAAAGGCTCCTAAAGAGCTCTTCAGTATTATATCTCACAGCCCATACAGAAAATAATCCTTACAAATAACAGCAGAATCTGTTTCTCATTTAAAAATGCAATTTTTGAGTGTGTGTCAGTTTTCCATTTGCACCACACTTCCAATATGATGTTGAGACATTAAAGCTGAAAGCAGCTGAGAAGCTGAAGCCCCTCCAAACCCAGCTTGTGAATTATGGCTGCAGAGTTTAAAACTTTCCTTGTCACAGAATCACATGGGTGGGATTGGAAGGGACCTCTGAGGATCATCTAGTCCATTCCCCCTGCTAGAGCAAGATCAGCTAGAGTAAATCACAGAAGTACACATCCAGAAGGATTTGAAATACCTCCAGATATGGAGACTCAATGGCCTGTGGCAGCCTGTTCCAGTGCTCTGCCACCCTCAAAGGGAAGAATTTTTCCCTTCTGCTTACACAGAACCTCCTTTGGTCCAGTCTGTGTCCATTGCCCTTTGTCCTGTCACTGGACACCACTGAGACTGGCTCCACCTTTCTGACACTTGCCCTTTAGATAGTGCCAAGCATTAATGAGTTCCTTCCTCAATCTTCTCCACACTAAACAGCCCTCATCCTTACCTCATAAGGCAGATGTTCTAGGAAACTTTTGCTTCTGAACTTAAAAAGCACCAGGAAGGTAGAAAGACCTTGAAAGAGAAATTCTGACAGCATGTATTAATTTTGAGATAATATACCAATACCATTGCCAGGTCTGTGCCCAGTCTATCTGACTGCATTCTAGCTTTTGCTGTGTCTAGCCGTGGATGCTGCCAAAAAGAGCTGGAGTGATGATGGATCAGAGAGAATAATTTCCTTCCCTGGTTGTTTTCTTTTTACCACCCCAATAATTGGTTTAATTTTAAAACAGGGAGTTTTATAGCCTTGCTAAAGGCCTTTCAGAAGCTTTCAGAAATACTCTCAATCTGTGGTTTTGGGTTTGACTCCATCCTGTGGCAATGATTCCCATAGGTTAGCAGGGTGTTCTGAGAACCAGTATCTCCTTCAGCTGGAGGAGAACGTCTCTGGGCCTGCTGGCCACACTCTTGTTAACACATCCCAGAATACTGTTGGCTTTCTTGGCCATGAGGGCACATTGATGGCTCATGACAAACTTGTTTTCCCACCAGCACTCCCAGGCCCTTCGCTTCCCAGCAGGTTAACCCCTAACCTCACAGAATCACCAAGGTTGGAAGAGACCTCAAAGATCATCAAGTCCAACCTGTCACCACAGACCTCATGACTAAACCATGGCACCAAATGCCACATCCAATCTCCTCTTGAACACCTCCAGGGATGGTGACTCCACCACCTCCCTGGGCAGCACATTCCAGTGGCCAATTACTCTTTCTGGGAAGAACTTTCTCCTCACCTCCAGCCTAAACTTCCCCTGGCACAGCTTGAGACTGTGTCCTCTTGTTCTGGTGCTGGTTGCCTGGGAGAAGAGACCGTGCAGGGGGTTGTTCCTCCCCAGGTGCAGGACTCTACATTTGCTCTTGTTGGGCTTCATGAGGTACTTGCATTTGAATTTCTGGTTGTGTCCTGAGCCTTTTGCTTTAGGACACAGTATCACTTTTCCTCCAGGAACACTATGCTGTAATGGAGTTCAGTGTCCTGGTATTGCTGAGCTGCACTGAATGCAGTCATGGTAGTATTTATGTCCTGGGCCTGTCTGTGTGTTAAGGGATGAAGCTAAATAAACTTGGTCTTCTACCAAAACAATTCCATGCTGCTATAAATGGAATAAATTAGATTGCTCTTGGAGGAAAAGTGATACTGTGTGCTAAAGCAAAACGCTCAGGACACAAACAGAAATGCAAATGCAAGTACCTCATGAACCTGGTGCACCTGGGGAGGAATCACCCCCTGCATTAGCAGAGGTTAGGGGTTGACCTGCCAGAAAACAACTCTGTGGAGAAGGGCCTGGGAGTGCTGGTGGGAAAACAAGTTTGTCGTGAGCCATCAATGTGCACTCATGGCCAAGGCAGCCAACAGTATGCTGGGATGCATTAAGAAGAGTGTGGCCAGCAGGTCCAGAGAGGTTCTCCTTCCCCCCTAATCTGCCCTGGTGAGGCCACATACAGAGAATTGTGTCCGGTTCTGGGTTCCCAGATTCAAGAGAGACAAGTAACTGCTAAGGAGAGCTCAATGCAGAGCCACAAAGATGCTTAAGGAATTGAAACATCTCCCTTTAACGTGGAGAAGAGAAGATTGAGAGGGGGTCTTATCAATGATTGTTGATATCTAAAGGGTGGAAATCAAGGGATGGGGCTGGGCTGTTTTCGGTGGTGTCAGGTGATAGGATAAGGGGCAGTGGGCACAGACTAGAACATGGGAGGTTTCACTTGAACATAAGGAGAAACTTCCTTCCTGGGTGGGTGCTGGAGCACTGGACCAGGCTGCCTTGAGAGGTTGTGGAGTCTTCTCCTGTGGAGATCTATCTCTAGCAGGGAAGTTAGACTAGATGATCTCTGGAGGTCCCTTCCAATCCCTACCATTCTGTGGTTCTGTACATAGTCCATGACATTACAGAAGAGGAGAGGAGAGGAGAGGAGAGGAGAGGAGAGGAGAGGAGAGGAGAGGAGAGGAGAGGAGAGGAGAGGAGAGGAGAGGAGAGGAGAGGAGAGGAGAGGAGAGGAGAGGAGAGGAGAGGAGAGGAGAGGAGAGGAGAGGAGAGGAGAGGAGAGGAGAGGAGAGGAGAGGAGAGGAGAGGAGAGGAGAGGAGAGGAGAGGAGAGGAGAGGAGAGGTTCGGAGAGGAGAGGAGAGGAGAGGAGAGGTTCGGAGAGGAGAGGTTCGGAGAGGAGAGGTTCGGAGAGGAGAGGAGAGGAGAGGAGAGGAGAGGAGAGGAGAGGAGAGGAGAGGAGAGGAGAGGTTCGGAGAGGAGAGGAGAGGAGAGGAGAGGAGACCTCATATTAGAAACAGCAGAAATTCAGCAGTGATCTGCTATTGTGGGTGATTTATTGCAGACTGGGTGCAGCTTACTGATGCAGGTGAGAGCTGACAGTTATTTGCTATTAAAAACAGTTCAGATTGTCTTCTTTCCCCCCAGTGCTGCTAGGTACATTGAACCAGAGCGCACATCTCGTGTTAGACTGCACTAGCAGATGAGTTTTGCTGAATATTGCTTGTCAGGCGTCATTCTGAACAAGACAACAACAACATGAGAGTGCACCTGAGGACTGGCACTCCAGAGCATGCCAATTACATGCTACAGTTACACTAGAAATGCAGCTATAAAAGCAGTGGCAGAGGTTTGTGAGGAGGGTGCTGCTGCAACCAAGAGGTAATCTGCTATAAATAAGCCAGGTCCCAGCCCAGAAACATCTGATTCCTTCAGCACTGGCTTTTTACTTTTTGCTTTTTTCTCTTTTTTCCTTTCTCTTTTTCTTTTTCTTCTTTATTTTTTCTTTTTCCTTTTTTATTTTTATTTTCTTTTTTTTATTTTTTTCTTATTTTTCCCTTTTTTAATTTTTCTTTTTTTTTCCCTTCTTTTTTCTTTTTCATTTTTATTTTTATTTTTATTTATTCTCCTTTCTTTTTTATTTTTTTCCTTTTTCTTCTTTCTTCTTTTTTTCTTCTTTTTTTATTTTTTTCTTTTTTCTTCTTTTTTCTTCTTTTTTTTCTTTTTCTTTTTTCCTTTTTCTTTTTCCCTTTTTTTCCTCTTTTTTCCTCCTTTCTTTTTTCTCTTTAATTTTTTATTTTTTCTTTTTCCTTTTTCCTTTTCTTCTTTTTTTATGTTTTTCTTTTTCTTTTCTCTTCTTTCTTTTTTCTTATTTTTTCTTCTTTCTTCTTTCCTTTTTCCTTTTTATGTTTCCATTTTTCTTTATTCTTCCTTTTTTTTCTTTTTCTTTCTTTTTATTTTTTCTTCTTTCTTCTTTTTTCTTTTTTTTCTTTTTATTTTTCTTTTTTCCTTTTTCTTTTTTATTTTTTTCTGTTTTCTTTTTTTTTTTTTTCCTTAGAGAAGCAGCCTGAAGGACCAGGCATTTTGCCCAGGGCTGCAACCCATTGTTCTCAGTTCAGTGATGGTATTATTTCTGAAAGCTTCTCTGGGGGTCAGCTGGGAGGGGGGGAGGTGGTGGAGTCACCATCCCTGGAGGTGTTCAAGAGGGGATTGGATGTGGCACTTGGTGCCATGGTCTAGTCATGGGGTCTGTGGTGACAGTTTGGACTCAATGATCTTTGAGGTCTTCTCCAACCTTAGTGATATTGTGATACTGTGATACTGTTAGCAGCAGCCTCTGCTGACCCACAAAACCTCTGCTTGAAAAGCAGCTCACTCAGTTTTCTGACCTTTCTTTCAATAGAATCATAGAGTGGGTTTGATTGGAAAAGACCTTAAAAATCACTGAGACCAACCATTATCTAACTCTCCCAAATGTGGTATTAAATCATGTCCCTCAGCACCACATCTCTGCCTCTCTGAAACACTTCCAGGGATGGGTATTTAACCACCTCCCTGGGGAGCCTGTTCCAGGGTTTGAGAACCCTTTCAGTGAAGAATTTTCTGCTAATAGCCAGCCTAAACCTCCCCTAGTGCAGCTTGAGGCCATTCTAATACTTCTGCAATTGCTTTCTAGGAAACTGTATAGAATGCATCTAAAAGCCCTGGAACTCTTTGCAAGGGCTGTTTTGTCATGCCAGAAACTGTCACTTACCATCCCAGAAAAGTAAGGAAGGCAAATGGCAGGAGCAGTGCATGGAGCACAATTCCTTAAACATTAGCTCCTTTTTACAGCAAAAAATCT
This sequence comes from Melanerpes formicivorus, assembly GCF_026170545.1. Taxonomy (NCBI): domain Eukaryota; kingdom Metazoa; phylum Chordata; class Aves; order Piciformes; family Picidae; genus Melanerpes; species Melanerpes formicivorus. Next base: position 601,112 of record NW_027142506.1, read on the forward strand.
CTAAAAATTCATTGGCTGGTTCATGGAGGAGCAATAAACCTCCACAGCAGGGTTAATTGTACAATAGTCTATATCTGGAGCACTTAGCTTGTCTGGTTTTCTGACTCAATCTGGAACTCATTGCATGCTATTGGGGAGAAGGATTAGGAGCCTGTATAACTTTACACTGGTTGAAGTTCCTAGAGATGCTGTTCTTATTCCAGCAATGTTCTAAATGTGTTGAGCATTCTGGGAGCTCTGACATTCAGCTGGATGGTGCCCTTCTCTGCTGAGCTAGGGTGACTTCTGTGGGCTCCTCTTGGATGCTTTTACAAGCAGCCCCAGGCTCTGCTAGGCTATGTATTCCCTTGAGCATCCAGCGCCCTACACACTTCAGGGCACTATTTTCTATCTGACTGGTTGCAGCAGTACTGCAGAGACACAGAGCTGGTCCATGTGGACCTGTGAGCAGAGGGCATCAACCCTTGTTTTGGATGATGGTCCAGCCAAAAGCAAAATCTTTAAGGTTCCTTCCAAATCAAACCATTTTAGAATAGAATAGGATAGGATAGAATAGGATAGGATAGGATAAGATAGGATAGACTAGACTAGACTAGACTAGACTAGACTAGACTAGACTAGACTAGAATAGAATAGAATAGAATAGAATTAACCAGGTTGGAAGAGACCTTTGAGATCATCCAGTCCAACCTATCACCCAACCATCTAATCAACTAAACCATGGCACCAAGTACCACAGCCAGTCTCTCCCTAAACACCTCCAGTGATGGTGACTCCACCACCTCCCTGGGCAGCACATTCCAATGGCCAATCTCTCTTTCCATAAAGAACTTCTTCCTAACATCCAGCCTAAAGCTCCTCTGGCACAGCTTGAGACTGTGTCCTCTTGTTCTAGTGCTGGTTGCCTGGGAGAAGAGACCAACCACCTCCTGGCTACAAACTGCCTTCAGGTAGTTGGAGAGAGCAAGAAGGTCTCCCCTGAGCCTCCTCTTCTCCAGGCTAAGCAACCCCAGCTCCCTCAGCCTCTCCTCACAGGGCTGTGCTCCAGACCCCTCCCCAGCTTTGTTGCCCTTCTCTGGACACCTTCCAGCAACTCAACATCTTTCCTAAACTGAGGGGCCCAGAACTGGACACAGGACTCAAGGTGTGGCCTAACCAGTGCTGAGTACAGGGCAGAATGACTTCCCTGCTCCTGCTGGCCACTTTTCATCATATACAATAAACTGTGAAGAAAAGCTACAGCAAATAAAGTGAAAATCAAGGGGAATACCAAGTAAAGTAGCTTGAGAAGCTGCATAGAATAGCATTGACCAGGTTGGAAGAGACCTTTGAGATCATCAAGTCCAACCTATCACCCAACACCATCCAATTAACTAAACCATGTCACCAAGTGCCTCATCCAGGCTCTTCTTAAACACCTCCAGTGATGGTGACTCCACCACCTCCCTGGGCAGCACATCTCAATGGCCAATCTCTCTTTCTGGGAAGAACTTCTTCCCAACATCCAGCCTAAATTAGCTGTGGAACAGAGCCACAGGTCTAAAGCTACAGAAAGTTAAGGAGCCACAAAATGTTAGGCATTGGAAGAATCCTCTGAAGACCACCTAATCCAATCCCCCTGCTAGAGGAGGATCACCTAGAGTAATCCCACAGTAACACATCCAGGAGAATAGAATAGAATAGAATAGAATAGAATAGAATAGAATAGAATAGAATAGAATAGAATAGAATAGAATAGACCAGGTTGGAAGAGACCTTCAAGATCATCATGTCCAACCTATCATCCAACACCACCTAATCAACTAAACCATGCAACCAAGCAGGGTTTGGAATGCTTCCAGAGATGGAGACTGAAGTCCTTCAGGAGCAGTCCTGGGTGGGCTGTCAACTAGATGCCCAGTGCTAACGCTGTTTTTCATGTCTAAGTCCAACAGCTCCACAACAGAAGAGGCACACAGTATCCATCAGTTGCCCCTACAAAGCAAGCTGGGAATTCACAATTTTAATTGAGCCTAAATTCAAACCTAAAAAATTCTCTAGATTCATCCATCCATAATATCTGTGCTTTTCTCTCCTTTCAGCTGTTGCCACAACTGCACCACTGGGAGGCTTTTTAATTCAGTTCTCAACTGCTTTTTCCATGTTTCCCAGAATGCTAACAGCTGCAATTGAAGGACATTATTTATGATTTCTAAATACCATCTTCTAAAATGTCTCCCAGGCCAGCAAAGTGACAACCCAGTAAATCTCACTGAACCAGAGCTGCCTGCAGTTATCCAAAGTGTCCAGCCATCCATTTCCTGACTTCACTGGTTTCTCACTGCACTGTTTCAGATCTCATTTTGGAGCTTTAATGTAAATATATATATATGGGGCCAGAGTGGCTTGAGAGCAGCCAGGCAGAAAGGGACCTGAGGGTACTGGCTGATAGCTGGCCGAACATGAGCCAGCAGTGTGCCCAGGGGGCCAAGAAGGCCAATGGTATCCTGGCCTGCATTAGGAATAGTGTGGCCAGCAGGAGCATGGAAGTCATTGTGCCCTGTACTCAGCACTGGTTAGGCCACACCTTGAGTCCTGTGTCCAGTTCTGGGCCCCTCAGTTTAAGAAGGACATTGAAATTCTTGAACGTGTCCAGAGAAGGGCAACGAAGCTGGGGAGGGGTCAGGAGCACAGCCCTGTGAGGAGAGGCTGAGGGTTGTTTAGCCTGGAGAAGAGGAGGCTCAGGGGAGACCTTATTGCTCTCTACAACTACCTGAAGGGAGGTAGGGTTGGTCTCTTCTCCCATGCAACCAGCACCAGAACAAGAGGACACAGTCTCAAGCTGTGCCAGGGGAAGTTTAGGCTGGAGGTGAGGAGAAAGTTCTTCCCAGAAAGAGATTGGCCATTGGAATGTGCTGCCCAGGGAGGTGGTGGAGTCACCATCCCTGGAGGTGTTCAAGAGGAGATTGGACGTGGCACTTGTTGCCCTTCTCTGGACACATTCAAGTGGACACAGGATTTAAGGTGTGGCCTAAACAGTGCTGAGTACAGGGGCAGAATGACTACCTTGCTCCTCCTGGCCACACTATTTCTACTGCAGGCCAGGATGCCATAGTAATAGTACTTGAAAAGGTATCCCCTGCTTTCCATGCCGAAGCTGTTAGAAAATAACTATGCAACCTCTGTACCTCCTTTGCTGCTCAAGGCAGTGCAGCCCCATTTCCAGGAATCCTCATCCTTGGAGGTGTTTAAAAGACATAGAGATGTGGTGCTGAGGGACATGGTTTAGCACCAGCCTTGGCAGAGTTAGAGAGAAGTTGGACTCGGTGATCTCAGGGTCCTTTCCAGCTGAAATGATTCTACGATTCTATGATTTTAGTGAAGAAATGCTTGCCCTTGGCCATGCACACCCTACACTGGTCCCTGCTCCATTTATTCCAGAATTTTAATCACCAGTAGAAGTGATGACAAAGTCCCCACCTTTGCCAGCTTTGTGCTATGGTAAAGGTGATGTTGCTCGTTATACTTTCCAAACTCAAGTCAGATGGGAGGAAGAGCACGCTGTGTGCTGACTGACAGCCACCATGCATAGCTAGGCTGAGCTGAATTGCTCATGTCACTGTTGCAACGTCACCCAGGCAGGCAGGCAGGCTTAGTGGGAGCAAGCTTAGTATTTTATCACTGACCCATGGCAAGGTGGTGGTGGAAGAGTTTCCAGCTGGATGCTGCAAAGGCTCTGGATTGCACAGGCAGGAAAACTTGACCACTGCATGCATCTCCAACGCAGCCTTCCTGATGGCCAGCAGAAATCTCCAGGGCGTAATTGCCAGCTCCTTCCCAACACGCAGAGCTGAAAAGTGCACCCCTGGAAACCCTGCACTTGTGCCAAGGGTGCTCTTCAGTTCAGGTTTACCCTCCCTCCACGCGCAGATAAACACAGCCCTGTTGCCAGCAGCTGTGAGTAGGTGAGCGGAGAGAAAGAGACAGTTGTCTAAACAATGTGGTATGAAGGGCTGGGGGGAAAGGGATGTTGAAAATGTAAAGGACATTTACGTTCAGGGAAGGTGTGAGAGATGCAGGAAGAGCCAAAAGGGGGAAAAAAAAGTGAGTACTTCAGGCAGCCAACTTAAACAAGACACAATGGAGGCCAACTTTGCCTTCCAGGCATTTCACAAGCCCACACCCCACAGTTCAGGAGGTGCCTGGGGGGAGAACCATGTGTCCCTCCAGGTATTATTGACCTTGGCCACGTGTTAGGAATTTTAACCCTTTGGGATTTGCCTGTTTCCACTCACATATTCTCTCTCAATATTTCCCCCCCCCCCCCCTTTTTATTCTTTATTTCTGGGTGCTTTTTGTTGGAAGAGTTTTAAATGCTTTGGAAGGCAAAAAAAAAACCCCTCCATCTTTCTATTTAGAAAAATAATCAGTGGAGGCAAAGCATAAAGTCATTTCAGTCATAGTATCTTGGAGAAAAATAGATAGAGTATTTTGGAAGGAATTTGAAAAGAAAACAGAAAGCCTGAGGGGATTTAAATGTAGAAACCCAACAATTCAGTCTCGCCCCCTCTTTTTCCTCTCCCCATTCATGAGGTCACCATTTCTCATCTCACAGACGATGGCATCGTGCCGGGATCCTCAGCCAGCCACTAGGAAAAGTGCTCTTGTTCCTGTGAGCAAAAACCAGGATCAAAATGGAATGGAATGGAATGGAATGGAATGGAATGGAATGGAATGGAATGGAATAGAATAGAATAGAATAGAATAGAATAGAATAGAATAGAATAGAATAGAATAGAATAGAATAGAATAGAATAGAATAGAATAGAATGGAATGGAATGGAATAGAATAGAATAGAATAGAATAGAATAGAATAGAATAGAATAGAATAGAATAGAATAGAATAGAATTAACCAGGTTGGAAGAGACCTTTGAGATCATCAAATTCAACCTATCACCCAACACTATCCAATCAACTAAACCATGGCACCAAGTGCATCATCCAGTCTCTTCCTAAACACCTCCAGTGATGGTGACTCCACCACCTCCCTGGCCAGCACATTCCAATGGCAAATTACTCTCTCTGGGAAGAACTTTCTCCTCACCTCCAGCCTAAACTTCCCCTTGCACAGCTTGAGACTGTGTCCTCTTGCTCTGGTGCTGGTTGCCTGGGAGAAGAGACCAACCCCCACCTGGCTACAACCTCCCTTCAGGTAGTTGTAGAGAGCAATAGAATTGCATAGAATTACATAGAATTACATAGAATAAACCAGGTTGGAAGAGACCTTCAAGATCATTGTGTCCAACCCATCAACCAATCCAACCCACCTAAATAACTAACCCATGGCACCAAGCACCCCATCAAGTCTCCTCCTGAAAACCTCCAATGACAGTGACTCCACCACCTCCCCAAGCAGCCCATTCCAATGGGCCATCACTCTCTCTGTATGGAACTTCTTCCTAACATCCAACCTGAGACTGTGTCCTCTTGTTCTGGTGCTGGCTGCCTGGGAGAAGAGACCAACCTCTGCCTGTCTACAACCTCCCTTCAGGCAGCTGTAGAGAGCAAGAAGGTCTCCTCTGAGCCTCCTCTTCTCCAAGCTAAACAACCCCAGCTCCCTCAGTCTCTCCTCACAGGGCTGTGTTCCAAACCCCTCACCAACTTTGTTGCCCTTCTCTGGACTCATTCCAGCAAGTCAACCTCCTTCCTAAATAATGTTCCTAAATAATGTTAGGGGATTCTCTTAATTTTCCTTCCCAGGTTCAAATCCATCATAAACCATGTTTTTCTTGGCTCCTTAAGAGTCAACAGGTGTTTACTTCTGTGCATTGTCATGCAGTACCTTGGATTAAAGCTGTTCCATACACCTCCTGGACTACAAACTGGGAATTTTACTCAGGTGTAGTGGTGTGATGCTTTAGCCCACCTGCACCACCAAAAACTCGGCTAGGCACAAGCAGAGAAGCGAATGAAGCTGTGTTTTACAAGCAATAATGGAATGCAATGAATATATACAAACTATACAGTATTTACAATATCATACAAGTATTTACAGAGAGGAAACAAACACAGAAATCCTCCTTGGGGGAAGGATCCCACCTCGGGTTCCCTCCCAACCTCTCCTCCCCTCCCCTTTCCCTCCAGTTAATTAGAAGAAAAGAGAAGAGTAGGAAAAAGGATGTTAGGGGAAATTCAGTTAGTTCAAAGCTTTGTTAAGAAGTTAGCTACTTATCAGTTTCAGTCTAGGGTCAGCATGCATGCAGCCTGGCCAAGAAACAGAAGACAGACTGAGACAGAGTGTAAGAAGCTGAAACTCCATCCCACTCATCTACCAATGAAATTCATTTAGGATTATCTTCCTTTTGTTTTCCTTTTTACACCCAAACATTCAGCTGGAGAATTTTGCAGCTATCCTTTCCTAAAAATAGGATAGGATAGGATAGGATAGGATAGGATAGGATAGGATAGGATAGGATAGGATAGGATAGGATAGGATAGGATAGGATAGGATAGGATATACTAGGTTGGAAGAGATCTTCAAGATCATCGCACCCAACCTATCATCCAACACCACCTAATCAACTAAACCATGGCACCAAGCACCCCATCAAGTCTCCTCCTGAACACCTCCAGTGATGGTGATTCCACCACCTCCCTGGGCAGCACATTCCAATGGGCAATCACTCTCTCTGTGTAAAACTTCCTCCTAACCTCCAGCCTAAACCTCCCCTGGCGCAGCCTGAGACTGTGTCCTCTTGTTCTGGTGCTGGTTGGCTGGGAGAAGAGACCAACCTCTGCCTGTCTACAACCTCCCTTAAAGTAGTTGTAGAGAGCAATAAGGTCACCCCTGAGCCTCCTCTTCTCCAGGCTAAGCAACCCCAGCTCCCTCAGCCTCTCCTCATAGGGCTGTGTTCCAAGCCCCTCACCAACTTTGTTGCCCTTCTCTGGACACACGCCAGCAAGTCAACCTCCTTCCTAAACTGAGATAGCACAGCCTAAACTGTCACACTCAGGTCTGCAATTGTTTCCAGTATCTATGAAAGTATCCAGTATCTATGAAACCAAACAATTTGGTGTTTAATCTTTTCTCATCCTCTCCTGCTCTGCTCCTGGGTCAGATGGAGTTCTTCAGTCTTGTAGCCAGAGTTACTTTCCTTATACTGCTTGGGGGGATTTAGGGATGAACACAGTGTCTGGCTCTGACACTGACAGATCTCACACTGCTCCCAGGGAAATGCCCAAATGTTACAAAGATGAACCATATGGGCAGCTCCAGCACTCCAGGCCATTAATAGGAATTTCTAAACAACTGTGATTGATGGGGCAGTTCTTACAAGTCTGAGATCAATGAAAATGCAACTTGATCTTTTGAACCCAACTTCTTAATTTTTTTGTTCCTTCTTTTTCTTTTTAGTGCAGAGAATCCCATAAAAATCATTTCTGTTCAGACAAAAGCTGTCTGGGACACTTCATGTGGATTTGTCATGCATTTTCATTTTGCACTCTCCTTTGCTCCATTTGCAGCCTCAAGTCTTTCTCTGTGATTTGCACAGTCACTTCAACATCATTTTTTTTTTCCCTGCTTGTGATTGGTCATTGTTTTGAGGGGGTTTTGTTGTTATTGTTCAGTTGGTTACATTAATTCATAGAATAGAATCATACAATCATAAAATCATAGAATCAATAAGGTTGGAAAAGACCTCAGAGATCATCAAGTCCAACCTGTCACCCAGCACCTCATGACTTCTAAACCATGGCACCAAGTGCCACATCCAATCCCCTCTTGAACACCTCCAGGGATGGGGACTCCACCACCTCCCTGGACAGCACATTCCAATGGCCCATTACTTTCTCTGTGAAGAACTTTCTGCTCACCTCAAGCCTAAACCTCCCCTGGCACAGCTTGAGACTGTGTCCTCTTGTTCTGGTGCTGGTTGCCTGGGAAAAGAGACCAACCCCCACCTGGCTACAGCCTCCCTTCAGGTAGTTGTAGACAGCAATTCAACCCTCTTTAGAACCTGGACACCAGGGAGAAAAAATTGGTAATTAAGAAGTAGAGCATAAGTCATCAAAGACAGAGGAAAGCACAAACAACCTTCAGGAGGAAGCAGGGAGCCAAAACAACAAGAGGGAGAACGATGTCTTATTATCTGACACTAATATTTTCCCCTCAGGATCTGCTAACACAGCAGCAAAAGAGCTTCATAGAATCATACAATAAATAAGGTTGGAAAAGACCTCAGAGATCATCAACTCCAACCTGTCACCCAACACCTCATGCCTAACTAAACCATGGCTTCAAGTGCCACATCCAATCCTTTTTTGAACACCTCCATCTTCTAACTTTGGAACAGGCTGCCCAGGGAAGTGGTGGAGTCACCATCCCTGGAGTTGTTCAAAACGTGTGGAGAGGGTACTTCAGTACATGGTTTAGTGGGCATGGTGGTGCCAGGTTGACAGTTGGACTTCATGATGTTAGACATCTCTTCCAACCTTAACATTAACATTCCAACCTTAAGATTTTCTGACTCTTGACTGACAGATCAGCCAATCCCATTAACTTTGGATTTAGCCAGTGGTCAGCCAAGGTGTCAGTAGTCCTCTACCAGCTGGATGATCCTGGAAAAAAGCCTGGTGGGCCACTTAGGAGAATGAGCCTAGACAGGCAGCTTCTTAGAAGACAAAGCAGGGACTTAGGGAGAGCCTATGGAGCAGAGAAAGGGAATGAGAATGGCGTGGGGAGCTGTAGTTAGCTAAGGTCACAGCTTGAAGACACACAACAGAGTTCAGGTTTCAGGAAGGAAGAGGCTAAAAGCACTACAGGCAACAAGAGCTTGAGGGAGCACAGACACAAACAAAAAGGGAATGGCTGAGAATGTGAAGGTAAGGGGCAGCCTTGCCTGTAGAGATTACAAAGTGATTGAGTACAGGATTGTATGTAATAGTAACAGAGCCATAAGCAGGGTTGTTACCCTGAGGTTCAGAAGGGCTTATTTTGGCTTCTTCAAGGAGCTGCTTGGAGAGGTCTTGCAGGATAGGGTCCTAGATGCTAGGATCTAGATGCCCAAGAGAGCTGGTCAACAGTCAAGTGTTATTTCACAGTATCACAGTATTGCCAAGGTTGGAAGAGACCTCGAGGATCATCAAGTGATGGTGACTCCACCACCTCCCTGGGCAGCACATTCCAATGGCCAATCTCTCTTGCTGGGAAGAACTTTCTCCTAAGATCCAGCCAGTTCATACTTGACAAAGAGATGCAATCACACCAGGTGGGTTCTTCCATTAAAAGCATCACTCTCTGCCAAATGCAGTGCTCCCTTGGTAAAAATCTTACACTCTGGAGCTTAAAGCACATCTGAGTGTGCTGGGTTTTGCCATCAGCTCCATGGTGTGCCAGTAACAATGCCACTAACCTGAGTGGCTTGGAATTTACAGTCTTTTCTTTGTGACTAATACATGTGATTAATGTTTATCTTTAAAGCAATGGTCAGTGGAGCAGTGAAACATAGCAGGCTAGCAGTGTTAAAACGGGAGGTTCATCCCCAAAGAGCAGATGTAGGCTGACAAAAGACAATGCCAGCTTCTCACAGCCTGCCCACACAGGGCTCTGGCCACACAATTTGGCCTCACCCTCAGCTCGTAGCAATAGCTTCAAGAAGTGAGCAGCAAGTTCAGTGATTACTGTTTCTCAGAGCCTGGCTGCATTGGTGAAGCTGCCACAAGCCACAAGAAGGCAGCCAGACAGCATCACTGCAGGCTGGCAGCATTTATCTCTTACAGCATCTACTGACTGGAAACCCTTCCATTGCCATCCCCCTGCATTTCTATGTCAACAGCAACACAAGGCTGAGATTTAACAGGAGACCCAAACCAACCAGCTGTTGACCTAACTCACCTTCCTCTTCAGATGGTTCCTCAGCTGAGCACTACTTGAACCAGGTGAGTGTTTCCTTCATCAAAGTAGCAGCCTGGTCTTACACAGTCTCTGCCACTGGCCATGCATATTTGATGGCCAAGCTCAGAGAGAAGCAGTGAATGGAGTGAAACCCAGTTGGTGGTCAGTCATAACTAGTGTTACCCAGGACCAATTCTCTCTAATATCTTTATCAATGATCAAGACAAGGGAATTGAGTGCACCTTCACTAAATTTCCAGATGATACTAAGTTGGGAAGGGAGTGTTGGTCTGATTTAGGGTAGGAAGGCTCTGCAGAGAAACCTGGACAGGCTGGATTGATGGGATGAGGCCAAATGCTGGGATCTGCACTTAGGTCACAACTCCATTAATGTGGCAGGCTTGGGGCACAGGAGCTGGAAAGCTGCCCAGCAGAGAAACACCTGGGGATGGTGGTTAACAGCTGGCTCAGTATAAGCCAATGTGTACCCAGGTGGCCAAGAAGGCCAACAGCATCCTGGACAATATCAGGAACAGTGTGCCTGGCAGGGCCAGTGCAAGGATTGTGCCCCTTTATTCAACACTGGTGAGGTCACACCTGGGTACTGTGTTCAGTTTTGGGCCCCTGACAACAAGTTAGACATTGAGGTGGTGGAAGAGGTCATAGAATCATAGTATCAGTCAGGGTTGGAAGGGACCACAAGAATCATCTAGTTCCAACCCCCCTGCCATGGGCAGGGACACCCCACACTAGATCAGCCTGGCCACAGCCTCAGCCAGCCTAGCCACCTCCCTGGACAACCCATTCCAGGGCTTCACCACTCTTATGGGGAAGAACTTCCTCCTCACTTCCAGCCTCAATCTCCCCACCTCCAGCTTCATTCCATTCCCCCTAGTCCTATCACTATCTGAGATCCTGAGCAGTCCCTCCCCAGCCTTCTTGCAGGCCCTCTTCAGATACTGGAAGGCCACAATGAGGTCACCTGGGAGCCTTCTCTTCTGCAGACTGAACAGCCCCAACTCCTTCAGTCTGTCCTCACAGGAGAGGTGCTCCAGCCCTCTGATCATCCTCCTGGCCCTGCTCTGGACACCTTCCAGCACCTCCACATCCCTTCTGTACTAGAGGCTCCAGAACTGGACACAGTACTCCAGATGGGGTCTCACCAGTCCAGAGAAAGTCAGCATATTTGGTGAAGGGTCTGGAGGACAGCTCAGGGAACTGGAATTGTTTAGCCTGGAAAAAAGGAAGCTAAAGGAAGGACCTTCTCTGTATCCCCAACTCCCTGGAAGGGGTTGGACCCAGGTGGAGAGCAGTTTCTTCTCTCTAGTAACAAGTGCTAGGATGAGAGGAAATATGCACCAGGGGAGGGAGGTTTAATTTGGCTATTAGAGAAAAATTCTTTGAAAGGGTTCTCAGCCACTGGAATAGGATGGTTGAGTGCCCACCTCTGAGGGTGTTTCAAAGAAGCAGAGATGTGGTGTTGAGGGACATGCTCTAGCACCAGACATGGTAGAGGTAGATAATGGTCAGACTCAATGATCTTAAAGGTCTTTTATAACCTGAATGATTCTATAATTGATTCTATCATTCTATGATATCACAGTATCACAGTATCACTAAGGTTGGAAGAGACCTCAAGGATCATCAAGTCCAACCTGTCACCCCAGACCTCATGACTAGACCATGGCACCAAGTGCCACATGCAATCTCCTCTTGAACAGATTTTCCCCACCATTAGGTAAAGGCTAAATGGTTGCAGGGAAGATCCTTTCAGTCCTCTTCTCTCTGGTCCTTTGATTTGTTCTTTCTTTGCTGTCTTCCATGCTGTTTTTTACAACTTCCTTAAAATGATACTGGCTTTCCTACTTCACAGTCACTGCTTTCAAGCTCAGTTAGCCTTGTTGATCCCTGGTGCAAGTGACAACACTTCTCACTGTCTTTTATGTAGCAGCTTAACAGCCTGATAACAACTGGGCAGGGATGGATATTCCTGGCACTCTGTGTATACTATGCAAGAACAGAAGTACAGCACTAGCTATATTCTTTTGCTCTTGAACTGTTATCTGCTGATTGCTTGGGAATGACTCAGGAGGGTTATATGGTTCAAGTTAAGTGAATGGCTGAACATTCTTAGTGCTGTAGAGTACTTGGCCTACTTGCTGTAGAGCTTTTAGGAAGAATTTTTAGGTGCCTCATCCAGTCTCTTCCTAAACACCTCCAGGGATGGTGAGGCCACCACCTCCCTGGGCAGCACATTCCAATGGCCAATTACTCTTGCTGGGAAGAATTTCTTCCTAACATCCAGCCTAAACCTCTCCTGGCACAGCTTGAGACTGTGTCCTCTTGTTCTGGTGCTGGTTGCCTGGCAGAAGAGACCAACTCCCACCTGGCTACAACCTCCCTTCAGGTAGTTGTAGACAGCAAGAAGGTCTCCCCTGAGCCTCCTCTTCTCCAGGCTAAGCAACCCCAGCTCCCTCAGCCTCTCCTCACAGGGCTGTGCTCCAGACCCCAGCTTTGTTGCCCTTCTCTGGACCCATTCAAGTGTCTCAATGTTCTTCTTGAATTGAGGCCCAGAACTGGACACAGGACTCAAGGTGTGGCCTAACCAGTTCTGAGTCATTGTGCCCCTGCACAATGACCTCCCTGCTCCTGCTGGCCACACTATTCCTGATGCAGGCCAGGATGCCATTGGCCTTCTTGGTCACCTGGGCACACTGCTGGCTCATGTTCAGCCTACTATCAACCGGGTGCCTTTCTGCCTGGCTGCTCTCCATCCAGACTGACCCCAGCCTGTAGCACTGCATGGGGTTGTTGTTGAATAAGAGGAGCTGTACCATAGCAATTCTTCCTTTTTCTCTTCTCTTCTGATCTCTGACTGTTTTGCTTTGCTCAGCAGAGATAACCTTCTTATGGGCTGGCTTTGGCTGAGTCTAACTTCTCTGCTCCTTCTTCTTGTGCCTTTTGTAGAGGTCGGGTAAGGGGGTAGGGAGGGAGAGGCTAGTCCTTGGTCCTTGTCCAGGGGGGTCCTTGTGCTATTTATTAATTGTAAATACCTGTATAATATTGTAACTCCTGGATATTCTGTACACATTCATTGCATTAACTTGGAGTTGTGGACTATTGTAGGCATGTTGTTTTAGGCCCTTTTCACAGTATCACAGTATCACAGTATCACAGTATCACTTAGGTTGGAAAGGACCTCGAGGATCATCGAGTCCAACCTATCAACACAGACTCCATGACTAGACCATGGCACCAAGTGCCACATCCAATCTCCTCTTGAACACCTCCAGGGACGGTGACTCAACCACCTCCCTGGGCAGCACGTTCCAATGACGAACGACTCGCTCGGTGAAGAACTTCCTCCTCACCTCGAGTCTAAACCTCCACTGGCACAGCTTGAGACTGTGTCCCCTTGTTCTGGTGCTGGTTGCCTGGGAGAAGAGGCCAACCCCTTCTTGGCTACAACCACCTTTCAGGTAGTTGTAGACATTAGTTAGTTAGTCCTGAGGTGTTGGGTGATAGGTTGGACTTGATGATCTCTGGGGTCTTTTCCAACCTTATTGATTCTATGATTCTATGAATAAGAGGATCTGTACCATAACAATTCTCTCTCTTCTCTTCTGATTCTCTGCTTTTTTTGCTCTACTCAGAAGAGATAATCTGCCTGTTTTAGCTGGCCTTGGCTATGCGTAACCTCCTGCTTCTCTCTCCATTCCTTTCTCTCTTGGGACAGGGCAGTGGAATGGCTTCCCTGGTCTCTGACCAGGGGGTTGTGTGTTGTTTGCTGATTGTAAATACCTGTAAACACTGTATATTTTGTACCTATTCGTTGCCTTCCATTGTAGAGTGTAGATTTTGCTATAGCTTAGTTTGCTTCTAACTGAATTGGCCTGGTGAAAGTTAATGTTGGGGAGGGGGGGAAACTTCAACCCACCACACTCTCTTTACATAAGTTAACCACTGTTTAATAAGGAAGTAAAAGTCAGAGGTTTCGTGCTTGCAGGAAGTGTATCATGTCAATGGATTTGCATAGTATTTAGAAGGGTTAGAGTTACACTGCAGTGACGCAGGTCTGCCACACTTGCTAATTCCCTCTTCTCCCCAAATGCTTCCTCCTGGCTGCCCCTCCTGTTCGTTTGAAGACACCCAAGCTGTTATTCCTTTCTCCGTGTGCTGTGCCGTTACCCGACGATTGCAGTTTAGCGTATCAATGCTGCGTTTAAGCGCAGAATCACCGCATGGTGAGGGTTGGAAGGGGCCTCTGGAGATTATGTACTCCACCCCCACTGCTGCAACAGGTTTGCCTAGAGGAGGTTGCACAGTGTCCAGTCAGGCTTTGAAATTCTCCGGAGAACCAGAGTCCACAACTTCTCTGGGCAGCCTGGTCCAGCACTCTGGCACCCTCAAAGGGAAGTTTCTCCTTATATTTAGGTGAAACCTCCCATTCCAGGGCTTCACCACTCTCATGGGGAAGAACTTCCTCCTCACCTCCAGCCTCAATCTTCCCACCTCCAGCTTCATTCCATTCCCCCTAGTCCTATCACTACCTGAGATCCTGAGCAGTCCCTCCCCAGCCTTCTTGTAGGCCCCCTTCAGATACTGGAAGGCCACAGTTAGGTCACCTGGGAGCCTTCTCTTCTCCAGACTGAACAGCCCCAACTCCTTCAGTCTGTCCTCACAGGAGAGGTGCTCCAGCCCTCTGCTCATCCTCCTGGCCCTTCTCTGAACACCTTCCAGCACCTCCAGATCCCTCTTGTAATAGGGGCTCCAGAACTGGAGGCAGTACTCCAGGTGGGGTCTCAGCAGAGCTGAGTAGAGGGGGGAGAATCACCAGGCTGGACGAGGCTGTGGCCAGGCTGATCTAGTGTGGGGTGTCCCTGCCCATGGCAGGGGGTTGGAACTAGATGATCCTTGTGCTCCCTTCCAACCCTGACTGATACTATGATTCTATGATTCTATGCTACTATGTTCTAGTTTACACTCATTGCCTCTTGTCCTATCACTGGACACCACTGAAAAGAGACCAGCCCCATCCTCTTGACCTCCACCTTTTAGCTATTGCTAAGAATCAATAACAATCAATACTATCCCATCCAAGTCTTCCCTTCTCCAGGCTAAAGAGCCCCGGGTCTTTCAGACTCTCTGCCTAACAGATATGTTTTCATCCTCTCATCATCTTTGTGGCCCTCTGTTGGACCCTCTCTAGTAGTTTCTTTTCTCTCTTGAACTGGGGAGCCCAGGCCTGGACACAACACTCTGTATATGGCCTCACAAGGGCAGAGTAGATGGGGAGAAGAACTGCCCGTGTCCTGCTGGCCACCCTCTTCTTAATTCAGCCTGAAAACATTCTACAGCAGATTTCAGGCTGACAGTGTGCCCAGATGGGGGTCTACTGCCCTGTCCACAAGCACCAGATATGGTCATCCAGACTCTCTGAATGGGAACCCCAAATATTTACCTTTTGCTGGGTTTTTTCACCTTCCTTTCCCTACCAAAATGTTGCTTTCTATTCCCACACCTATTCCAGCAACTGCAGTAAATCACATCTTAAATTCCCACTTGACTGCCTAGCAAAGCAGGGTGTGAAATGTCCCCAGGGAGTTTTGTGTGATGGTGATCTCCATGTCAGAGGCAGGCTTCATATTTGTCAGATTTCTAGTCAGAGTTCAGATTTCACATAGGTGTTGCCCCATCCTTACACATACATGGCAACTTGTTACAGTGCAAAGTGCCTGACAAGAAGTAGCAGAACTGTTGGTACCATTTTCTCTGATTCTGCTGTGCTCCATCTAACAGCATGTGGTGGGTTGAAGTTTCCCCCCCAGCATTAACTTTTAGCCAGACCCACTCAGTTAGACGCAAACAAAGCTGTATTTACAAGCAAAAACTGCACGCTGCAATGGAATGCAACTGCCACACAGCATTGCAAGGGTGACCCTGGAAAAGTCCCTGGAAATGTGCTTTCCTCTTTCCACCTTGAGAGCTGGTTTCAATTGCCCTCCTTTTGTGGCAGATGGGGATAGAGGTGGTGACATTAGGCCCTTCTTGGCAGCTCCCTTTTCACAGGGAAGCATGCATTCAATTAGAGGATTTTAATTAAAATACTTTTCTGTAGCATCCTGTTTCCAGGCCCTGCTGTAAATTTAACTTGACATTCTCTCATTTAACAGGTGGGTGAGATTATTCTCAGAGCTGCCAGATGGAAGAAATGGCTGGTGAGAAGAATGAAGAGAGGAAGAGAGAGAGCAAAAGCAAGGAGTGGGACAGATATCTGCTGCGTATCTGTCAATATTTACTATGTAACATGCTCTCCCTCTCTGGGATGGCTCTTCCCTGCCACATGTGCGTGACTTCTTACATTTCTTTTGAAGGATAAAAGTGGCAAATCCAGGATCAACACAGTTGCTTTTGATTTCCTTTCCATTTGGATCGGGGCAGTGCAGGAATAACCGATGAATGTCACTGATGCAAAATTTGTCCTACCATTGGGAGTAAAAAAAAAGGAAAAGGAAGAGATACAAGAAAAGAAAAAAAAGAAAAACTAAAATAAAAATAAAAATAAGAAAAAATAAAAAAAAGAAAAAATAAAGAAAAATTAAAAAGAAAAGGCAAAGGCAAAGGAAAAGGGAAAAGGAAGGAGAAAGGAAAAGGAAAAAAATAACAAAAACAAAAATAAAAAAGGAAAAGAAAAAGGAAAACAAAAAGGAAAATCAAAAGAAAAAGAAAAAGAAAAAGAAAAAGAAAAAGAAAAAGAAAAAGAAAAAGAAAAAGAAAAAGAAAAAGAAAAAGAAAAAGAAAAAGAAAGAGAAAAAAGAAAAGAAAGAAAAAAATAAAAATAAAAATAAAAATAAAAATAAAAATAAAAATAAAAATAAAAATAAAAATAAAAATAAAAATAAAAATAAAAATAAAAAGAAAAAGAAAAAGAAAACGAAGAAAAAGAAAAAGAAAAAGAAGAAAAAGGAAAGGGAAAAGAAAAGGAAAAATAAAAAAATGAAAAAGAAAAAGATGAAAAGGAAAAGGAAAAGGGAAAAAGAAAAAGAAAAAAAGAAAAAGAAAAAAGGAAAAGGGAAAAGGAAGGAGGAAAAGGAAAAGGAAAAGGGAAAAAGAAAAAGAAAAAAGAAAAAGAAAAAAGGAAAAGAGAAAAGGAAGGAGGAAAAGGAAAAGGAAAAGGGAAAGGAAAAGGGAAAGGGAAAGGAAAAGGGAAAGGAAAAGGGAAAGGGAAAGGAAAAGGGAAAGGGAAACGAAAAGGAAAAGGAAAAGGAAAAGGAAAAGGAAAAGGAAAAGGAAAAGGAAAAGGAAAAGGAAAAGGAAAAGGAAAAGGAAAAGGAAAAGGAAAAGGAAAAGGAAGGAGGAAATGTAAAGAAAAAATAACAAGAAGAAAAGGAAAAAAGAAAAAGAACAAGATAAAAAGGAAAATGAAAAAGAAAAAAGGAAAAGAAAAAAAAAGAAAAAAGAAAAAGAAAAAGAAGAAAGAAAAAGAAGAAAGAAAAAGAAAAAGAAAAAGAGAAAAAGAGAAAAAGAAAAAGAAAACCCAAAGCAACCCCCCCAACCAACCAAAAACCCAACCCTGAAAACCACTGCAACAAGAATAAAACCTACCCATTACCCTGGAAACTGGAAGACCAGGTGTCTGGTTGCAGTGGTAGACGCAGGAGTGCGCAGTTCACTAGTGGTCTCTTTGGCAGCTGCGTCAGCAGCAGCTTCCAGGTGCAACAGGTTAAACACTATGGGAGAAGAGGATTTTGGTGGGGATTTTTTGGGTGTTGTTTTTGTTTGTTGTGTTGTGGGGTTGTTTCCCCCCCTGTTTTTCTTCTTCCTTTTTTCTTTATTAAAAGGCTAAAACTCAGCAGTTAGCAGAGGCAAGGATGAGGGGTGGGGGAGGCTGCCAGCTTGGAGCCTCTGAGGTAGAAAGAGAGGAGGCAAAGGATGACGAGGAAAGAAAATGAACTGGAGCAAAGTAAGAGAGAAAAAAAGGGAAGGACAGTCTGGGAACAGAGAAGAAAAAGAAACCATGAGGGATTGTGAAGTACAGGGAGAAGGCTGAGAGGTCAGAAGGAGAGGGATGGGGAGGAATAGATACAAAGTCTCTTATCCCATTTGAAGCCCCCAAACATAACAGAATTAAAGACCAAACTTCAAGCTAAAGTGGAAGGGTACCTGCACTGATCTCCTTCCACTGTGCTATGTAGGACTGTAGTACTCCATCCCATCCACCACACAGAATGTACTGCCAGAGGTGAGACCTCCAGAACAATGCAGGGAAAAGGCTACCTGAGCCAGTACAAAGCTGTGGTGCAAGAAAGGAGGATGTGCTCAGAAACGTTGTGCACGGCCATCATAACTCATCAGGGCGGTGCAACTATTGACATGTTTGCCTTGGTCACCTGAACAAGCTGCTGTCGAAGGACACTTGAGCAGCAGGCTTAGCAGGTAAGATTCTGCCAGGGAAAATACCTGGTAAACCCTGTCCTTTTTCTTTCCATTTTGGTGAACTTTGGTTTAAGCTCAAGATCCAGAGATCTGGAGCTTTCAAAGCACAGGAGGGGAGGGAGGGAGGAAGGAAGGGAGGAAGGAAGGGAGGAAGGAAGGAAGGAAGGAAAGGAGGAAGGGAGGAAGGGAGGAAAGGAGGAAGGGAGGAAGGGAGGAAGGAAAGGAGGAAGGAAGGGAGGGAGGGAGGAAGGGAGGGAGGAAGGAAGGAAGGAAGGAAGGAAGGAAGGAAGGAAGGAAGGAAGGAAGGAAGGAAGGAAGGAAGGAAGGAAGGAAGGAAGGAAGGAAGGAAGGAAGGGAGGGAGGGAGGAAGTTCCTTCACCAACAAGCACAGAGTAGACATTTATACATCTGCAGCTTACATAAGAAATTCATTGCACAAAATCAAGCACAGTTCTATCAATCACTTTGTGATCACTCTCTAATTAAGAGATCTTATTTTTTTTCCCGTCAGATTCTGCTCCTCTATATTATTGCACCACTGGTATTTGATTGCATCACTGTTCTTTAGTTCTTTACCAGTCCTGTCTCCTATGAGTCTTTCTATGATCTTTCCCTGGGATTGATGCCAGGCTGTGCTTGCCTAAGTAATTGCATTTATCCTCTTGAACAAAGCATTTCTTGCACAGTAAGACTTACAAGCACTGGGAAATGGCCTCTGGAGGTTTAAATAAAAACCAAGCTGCTGTTAGAATAGCATAGCATAGCATAGCATAGCATAGCATAGCATAGCATAGCATAGCATAGCATAGCATAGCATAGCATAGCATAGAATTAACCAGGTTGGAAAAGACCTTTGAGTCCAACCTATCACCCAACACCATCTAATCAACTAAACCAAGTGTCTCATCCAGGCTCTTCCTAAACACCTCCAGTGATGGTGATTCCACCACCTCCTTGGGCACATTCCAATGGAATGTATGTTACATGCAATTGATGATAAAGTGATAAATACACCATTGCCATTGCTACCTTGGAGCCTACCAGTGACCCTTAGATTCGCTCCTTGTCCCCCACAAGAGTTGGCACTGAGGTCTCTCATGCTGGATGCAGGATACTGCTTGTAAAGAAAATACCACCTTCTATTTTTAGAAACTCTTAGAAGGCAAACACCACCAGAAGAAGAGGACACAGTCTCAAGCTGTGCCAGGGGAGGTTCAGGCTGGATGCTAGGAAGAAATTCTTCCCAGAAAGAGAGATTGGCCATCGGAATGTGCTGCCCAGGGAGGTGGTGGAGTGTTCAAAAAGGGATTGGATGTGGCACTTGGTGCCATGGTTTATTTAGTCACAAGGTGCTGCTTGATAGGTTGGACTTGATGATCTCTGAGGTCTTTTCCAACCTTATTGATTCTATGATTCTAAGTTTTAGCACTACTAACATGAGGAGTCCATCAAATACTCCCCAGGTTCTTCTCAGCCAGATGTCTGTCGTTCCCCCATCCTCAGTGAAACGAATTAGACCTTTAGCCCCCATGCATTCAAACGCTGTGCTCCTGAAACAACAGTGACTCTTAGTCTCTTACAGCCTCTCTGACGCCTGGAGACACAGTGGATTTTAATGTCATGAGACTTAGCCCATTCTAGATGTAAGAACTGCTGGGTTTTTTTGTCTTCCAGGACTGATGCCACACAGTTTGGTTATAGAATAGAATAGAATAGAATAGAATAGAATAGAATAGAATAGAATAGAATAGAATAGAATAGAATAGAATAGAATAGAATAGAATAGAATAGAATAGAATAGAAAAAAAACAGGTTGGAAGAGACCTTCAAGGTCATCGCATCCAACCTGTCACTGAACACCACTTAATCAACTAAACCATGGCACCAAGCACCCCATCAAGTCTCCTCCTGAACACCTCCAATGATGGTGACTCCACCACCTCCCCAGGCAGCCCATTCCAATGGACAATCACTATTACTTTGTGTGCCAGTGGAACAGTAAAACATCCCTTTGTTTCATCCACATGGATGTATCTTAAAATATGGGTTGAGAAAGGTATCTCGTAGTCTTTACTTTTACACACCATTAACAAGTGAACAGACATCCTTGGGTCAACCATAACCATCCCGGTCTGACTTCACACTCACCTATCTCTTTTGGAAACAGATTTCTCTGGGCAAAGCTCAAGATCATAGAATCATAGAATCTTAGAATCAATAAGGTTGGAAAAGAACTCGAAGATCATCAAGTCCAACCTGTCACCCAACTAGACTAGACTAGACTAGACTAGACATGACTACTAGACCATGGCACCAAGTGCCACATCCAATCCCCTCTTGAAGACCTCCAGGGATGGTGACTCCACCACCTCCCTGGGCAGCACATTCCAATGCCTAACAACTCTCTCTGGGAAGAACTTTCTCCTCACCTCCAGCCTAAACTTTCCCTGGTGCAGCTTGAGACTGTGTCCTCTTGTTCTGGTGCTGCTTGCCTGGGAGAAGAGACCGATTCCCTCCTGGCTACAACCTCCCTTCAGGTAGTTGTAGAGAGCAAGAAGGTCTCCCCTGAGCCTCCTCTTCTCCAGGCTAAGCAACCCCAGCTCCCTCAGCCTCTCCTCACAGGGCTGTGCTCAAGGCCTCTCCCCAGCTTTGTTTCCTTTCTCTGGACA
The DNA here is from genome assembly GCF_026170545.1 of Melanerpes formicivorus. Lineage (NCBI taxonomy): Eukaryota > Metazoa > Chordata > Aves > Piciformes > Picidae > Melanerpes > Melanerpes formicivorus. Next base: position 622,092 of record NW_027142506.1, read on the forward strand.
CATTCAGAAGTCTTTATGTCCTTTTTAAACTGAGGGGCCCCAACTGGGAAAATTTCTTAGCATTTTGGATATGTGAATATGAAGCAGAATAAGTTTTGCAAGTTTCTGTGAACGTAGGCTTTATATCTGATGCTATTACTGTAGCAGCATGGCCTGCAGGATTAGTGATCCCACAGGCTGACAATCTGTAAACATTTGAACCCTGTTTTATGCCATAGACCACAGCTCAGTCCTCCACATCTCTCATAGCCTTGTGTTTTCTGAAGGGGAAAAAAAAAAAAGGGGATAAAGTGATTTAGGAAGAGTTAATACCCCTGAACAGATGCACCAGCAAGAGATGTGACAAAATGTCAAGTGGAATGTGCCTGAGGGCTTGGAATTTGGCCGTGGAGGCAGCAGATGAGTCCCCGGGATGGCATGTCCCCCAGAGGCCCATCATGCTTTGGTGACAGCTGTGATTTTTATGGCCCAGCTTCGATGACAATTTGGGAGGGGTCAGCTCTGCTCTTTTCTGACAGGAATTTGGTTTGTCATCAGATTCTAAAATCTCTCTGATTTATGGCATCAGACACTGCTGGCGTTTTACTCAGATGCTTGTCCTCTCCCCGCTCCCTGCAGACTGGGAGGTTAAGGTGCAAACACTGATGATGTTCAAATTGAACTGTTCAGGGGGAAAAGGAAAACGGCAGGTCAGGAGGTGATAGAAGAAGCAGCTAGTTCCAACAATGTCTCGTTAAGAGCTCTTCATCTGGAAACGGACACCGTTCCCTCCACCATCTGAACACAAATTCTTCCACTATCTTCCACGGTCCAAGCAAAAGACTTAGGCATGTTGCAGGGAATTAAAAGATAATAGAGCCCTAACCCTTGGTACCATGTCTGTTCTTATTTGCTAGGTACAAAGAAGCTTCCCAGGGGGCTGATCTGCTTGGAACAAAAGCTGTGAGCGGGTGTTCAAATGCCTCCAGACACACAAAGTAAGGGCCATGTCAGCACAGCACTCCTCAGCTTATCAGCTCCCATTTTGGTGTGGCCATGGTGTGCATTTCTGTGGTCACTTAGCACCCAGCAGGGAACACGTGTCAGTTGCAGTCAGTTAAGGCACAGGTAGCTCCTGTTTCGCTTTCCCGTTTTCCAACCACTGAATTTTTTCCTTTTTTTTCCCCCCAGGCTTGGTAAGACACAGCAACAAAAACAGTTCCCATGCAAGCCACGAGACCAGCTTCCACCACCAAGAGCATTTCATTCACATCTGAGGAGAAGATGTAGTACAACGAGGTAGATTCATTCTGATGACTCTTTCTGATGGCAGTGCTTTCTGGTGACAGCTTAAAAGAAGAGACAAACAAGGCTGCTGCTTCCAAATAGGATAGGATAGGATAGGATAGGATAGGATAGGATAGGATAGGATAGGATAGGATAGGATAGGATAGGATAGGATAGGATAGGATAGGATAGGATAGGATAGGATAGGATAGGATAGGATGGGATAGACCAGGTTGGAAGAGACCTTCAAGATCATCAAGTCCAACCTATCACCCAACACCATCTACTCAAAGCATGCAACCAAGCACCCTATCAAGTCTCCTCCTAAACACCTTCAGTGATGGTGACTCCACCACATCCCTGGGCAGCACATTCCAATGGCCAATCACTCTCTCTGTGTAGAATTTAATCTTGAAGGTCTCTTCCAACCTGGTCTATTCTATTCTATTCTATTCTATTCTATTCTATTCTATTCTATTCTATTCTACCTCCTGTCTAAACCTCCCCTGGCACAGCTTGAGACTGTGTCCTCTTGTTCTGGTGCTGCTTGCCTGGGAGAAGAGACCAACCCCCTCCTGGCTACAACCTCCCTTCAGGGAGCTGGAGACAGCAAGAAGGTCTCCCCTGAGCCTCATCTTCTTCAGGCTAAGCAACCCCAGCTCCCTCAGCCTCTCCTCACAGGGCTGTGCTCAAGGCCTCTCCCCAGCCTTGTTGCCCTTCTCTGGACACCTTCCAGCAACTCAACATCTTTCCTAAACTGAGGGGCCCAGAACTGGACACAGGACTCAAGGTGTGCCCTAACTAGTGCTGAGTACAGGGCACAATGACTTCCCTGCTCCTTCTGGCCACACTATTTCTGATGCAGGCCAGGATGCCATTGGCCTTCTTGGTCAACTGGGCACACTGCTTCCTCATGTTCTGCCTACCATCAACCAGTACCTTCAGGTCCCTTTCTACCTGGCCACTCTCCAGCCACTCTGACCCCAGCCTGTAGCACTGCATGGGGTTGTTGTGACCAATGTGCAGAACCCGGCACTTGGATGGAACCTGGCACTTGGATGGAACCTGGCACTTGGGTGGAACATCACCTTCTCACTCTTTACTTAACTTACAGGTACTGATCTGGAATCAGGTACAGGTGTTAGGTGTCTTCTGCTGGGAAACTCAGCTCTGTTCAGGCTTCATTGCAGACGGAATATTCCCAGGTGTGGGATATTCTCTGTGGAAGTGAACAGAGGAATCTGAAGGTGACCACTGAAATGTCTGAGTCAAGAAGAAAGGACTGATTCTGTAGCAGCCTCACTGCAGTGAGAAACACTAGCCTGAAACTAATGCAGTTGTGGTCACAACAACATTATAAAGTTCTCAAATGGGTACAAGAATCCATGGGTACATCCTCACATAGAGGGATGAGGGTCTGCTCCAGTAGTCCTCATGAATTCTGCTACAAATGTGGCTGCACTAGCCTGGGGCAGAGGCTGGAGACTTGAGAGATCACTTCTTTGGGAGACAACAACAAAATGTTAAAATCACTGGACACACCATGACTGAACTGTGCGTGCTCTGTGGGATCAGGAGGGGCTTGATGAGGACAATTCTCAGCATGGCACTTGACTCCCTTCTTTCAAAATGCATGTATAGGCTGGATGCACCACCGTTCTTGTTCGGCACCCTCTTATTCCAGGGACTTAGGCATTTGCCTCCTTTTCACCTCCCTATATTCAGCCACGTGTCCTCTTTAGCAGTCTTATTAGAAGTTCCTTCTATTCAGGCAGAAAGTGACTTGGGGGTGCTGGTTGACAGCTGGCTGAACATGAGCCAGCAGTGTGCCCAGGTGGCCAAGAAGGCCAATGGCATCCTGGCCTGCATCAGAAATGGTGTGGCCAGCAGGAGCAGGGAAGCCATTGTGCCCCGGTACTCAACAGTGGTTAGGCCACACCTTGAGTCCTGTGTCCAGTTCCGGCCCCCTCAGTCTAAGAAGGACATTGAGACACTTGAAGGTGTCCAGAGAAGGGCAACAAGGCTGGGGAGAGGTTTGGAGCACAGCCCTGTGAGGAGAGGCTGAGGGAGCTGGGGTTGGTCCCTGAAGGGAGGTTGTAGCCAGGTGGGGGCTGGTCTCTTCTCCCAGGCACACAGCACCCAAACAAGAGGACACAGTCTCAAGTTGTGCCAGGGGAGGTTTAGGCTGGAGGTGTGGAGAAAGTTCTTCCCAGCAAGAGTAATTGGCCATTGGAATGTGCTGCCCAGGGAGGTGTTGGAGTCACCATCACTGGAGGTGTTCAAGAGGAAATTGGATGTGGCACTTGGTGCCATGGTTTAGTTAGTCATGTAGTCATTAGTCAACCTCTCTTCAGGTAGTTGTAGAGAGCAATAAGATCTCCCCTGAGCCTCCTCTTCTCCAGACTAAGCAACCCCAGCTCCCTCAGCCTCTCCTCACAGGGCTGTGCTGAAGGCCTCTCCCCAGCCTTGTTGCCCTTCTCTGGACACATTCAAGTGTCTCAACGTCCTTCTTAAACTGAGGGGCCCAGAATTGGACATGGTACTCACAGCATGAGGAAGCTCATCTCAGATCTTTGTCCACAAAGGATGCATGGGGTCCCAGGAGGTCTGTCACAGCTCCTAGGGACTCTGAAAAAAAGCAAAAAAACCCCTGAGCTGGCACTTGCTGTGGAAACATTCCAGTTCAGATCATTTTTCCTAATCCAGCTGTAATTTTGGTCTATTGAAAAGCTTCACCTCAGTAAGAAATGTCAGGCAGAGGTCAGTCAGGATGTCCCAGCCCTTCTGTTGCAATGAAACAACAGAAAAAATGTCTTCTGTCATCCATTCATCAGGAATGAAAAATGTATTGGAATAGCAGAATTTTCTGGTGAATACAAATTCCAACTGTACTTCCGCAGAGCCAGGGTCGGTTTGCCGTTGCAGGGCTCTAGTAGTCATGTTACAGCACTTCTCACAATGAGCTCTGTGTGAGAGACCTATATGAATGGCAGTGGAAATCTCTCCCAGAGGGACTGTTCTTCCTTTATGGCTACTAGAGTTTATGGTCCAGTTGGCATCCTAATACGCAACTGCCTGAAGTCACACTCATAGAATCATTTTGGTTGCAAAAGACCTTTAAGATCATTGAGTCCAACCATTATCTAACTCTACCGAGTCTGGTGTTAAACATTTCTCTGTGGGTCTCCTCTTCTCTGAAGCCTGTGTGGCTTTGAGCAGTTCTCATCATAGAATCATAGAGTTGTTTTGGTTGGAAAAGACCTTTAAGATCACCAAGCCCTACCATCATGCAACTCTGACCAATCTGGTGTTAAACCAGTGTCACTCAGCACCACATCCCTGCCTCTTTGAAACACCTCCAGGGATAAGGATTCCACCACCTCCCTGGGGAGCCTTTTCCAGTGTTTGAGAATCCTGATCATATAGCAAATGCTCCCTAAAGCCCCCAGGGAGCTGCATGCAGTTGTGGGACAGCACTGAGACAGGAGAGAGGCCAGTGCCACATGAAATAGAAGAGTAAGTTTTTTATTAATAGCCTAAATATTTTCCCCTGATTTCTAAGCAGCTGAGCTCAGTAGGCAAAATTCCATTCCCTTCATTAGAGGGATAGCAGTGCCAAAGGCACAGGCTTTGGGCAAGATGAGTGGCCAAAGAACTGCAAGGAAAATAAGGGATGAAACGATTACAACTGCTAACACAATCAAAGTCCTGAAACATTGCTCCGAGGGCTCCAAAGCTCTCCAAGCTTCACAGCCGTTGGACTAAGCAACCAGAATTTCAGTGCTGTCTGTAGACTCCACAACACTTCACCATTTTTTTTTTCTCTTCAGAAATGTTTTCCAGATTTCCTCTGTTTCTGCTTCTTGCCAGTGACACAAATACCACAAGAATAGACTATCTCAAAAGTGTTCTGGCAAGCAATTCAGGTGCTGGCTAAGACCCTAATGTGCACTGGCTACATTAGGCTTTTATAATGTGTCAGCTAGCCTCTGATAGCTACCATGTGATGATAATGGTTATTCAGTCCAAGCATTGCATGAGATCATAGAATCATGGAACCAGTAAGCCTGGAAAAGACTTCTAGGATCATCAAGTCCAACTATCAACCCAACACCACTGTGCCCACTCAACCATGTCCCAGTGTGAAATGCCTGCACATTTTTTGAGCACCTCCAGAGATGGTGACTCCATCATAACCCTGGGCAGCCTGTTCCAACACCTGACCACTCTTTCAGTCAAGAAATTTTCCTAACATCTGACCTAAACCTCCCTTGCTGCAACTTGAGGCCATTTCCTCTTGTCCTATTGCTAGTTACTTGGCAGAAGAGACCAACACCCACCTCACTACAGCCCTCTTCCAGGTAGTTGTAGAAAGCAATAAGATGGGGAAAGCACATGTGTGAAATGAGAATTCATCTTTGCAAAAGTTCTCATTTCTACCCTTATATTTCCTGGAAAAGAGGTGAGGAGAGGCTGAGGGAGCTGGGGTTGCTTAGCCTGGAGAAGAGGAGGCTCAGGGGAGACCTTACTGCTCTCTACACCTACCTGAAGGGAGATTGTAGACAGGTGGAGGTTGGTCTCTTCTCCCAGGCAACCAGCACCAGAACAAGAGGACACAGTCTCAAGCTGTGCCAGGGGAGGTTTAGGCTGGAGGTGAGGAAGAAATTCTTCATAAAGAAAGTGATTTGCCATTTGAATGTGCTGCCCAGGGAGATGGTGGTGTCACCCTCACTGGGGGTGTTTAGTTGATTAGATGGTGCTGGGTGATAGGTTGGGCTTGATGAGCTCTAAGGTCTCTTCCAACCTGGCCTAATCTATTCTATTCTAGTCTAGTCTAAAGTTCAGATTCCTAGCTCAGCATTCAGGCCGCTCTTCTCAGCCTCAAACCTATGCCCATCACCACTATTTGTCACTTCTATTCCTTCACCCTTTTTATTTCCCAGCATAGTGATGCAGAGGTTGTAGAGATCCTAGGGCAACTTGCATCTGTCCTTGAAGAAGCTGATGGTCCCAGAGTCTGCTGGGGAAAATTGATTGTGTCAGAGTAAATGAGCTGCTGCTGGGCTGAGAAGCCTCAACAAAGTCATGGTTTACACTCAAGTGCCAGCATTTTGGGGTTGCACATCAGGTATGATTCAATACTAGGAGCCCAGAAGTATATGCCTGGACTTCAGAGGAAGCCTTACTACTCAGTTCTGTGTGTCAAATTAACTACCCAGTAGTGAGCTCCCCTGGCTAAATGATCACCCATTGGCCAGCTGCCACACCACAAAGCTCCCCATACAACCGCCTCAGAAATGGAAACTTGTTATTCTGGAGCTGTCCTGTGAATACCCGTTCTGTCAAGGCAGGAGGGAAATATTTGGGCCAGGCAGGCTGAGAAAACAGAGAGGTGTTGGGTGTCAGAATTGATTTAAATGGGCTGCAGCTTCGCATGGGATAGATGAATCTCAGCATCCAGAGGTTGGGAGGTAAACCAGGATGAGGAGTTCAGGGGCTGGAGGAAATGTACAAGAGATAAAGCCACAGATTAAGAACCTGGGCCTCTTTAACCTGGTGGGGAAAAAAAAGAAAGAAAGAAAAATGACCAAGAGGGGATCTTATAAATGTATATAAATATCTGAACAGCAGAGGTCGTGAGTCTGAGGTGTGCTCTTTTCTATAAGGACAAGGGGCAATGGGTACAAACTAGAACACAGGAGGTTTCACTTGAACTGGGTAGAAACCTCTTACCTTTGAGGCTGCCAGAGCACTGAACCAGGCTGCCCAGAGAGGCTGTGGAGTCTCCTTCTCTGGAGACTTTCAGAACCCACCCAGACATGTTCCTGTGAAGCCTGATTTAGGTGTACCTGCTTGGGCAGGGGCATTGGACTAGATGACCTCTGGAGGTGCCTTTCAACCTCTACCATTTTGTGAGATGCCTGAGAGTGTCATTTGATGAAAGAACAGAGTATTGTCTGTTCCTCACACCTGTTGTGTGAGGCTTTCCTAATCTTTACCAGCACCCACAGGTAGTGATTGACTTCTGCTGCTGGAAACTCAATGGAGGTTGATCCTCAGGGGTCCTTTGAGGATAAACTCCTAGAGGACCTGGTAAATATGAGAGGGACAGATTCAACTTCAGCAGACAGCCTGAAGTCAAGACAGCAGTGGGGGGTACTGGTGCACTGCTCAGAGCACAATGCTCACAATGCCTTTCTGAGTATGTGCCACTTCAAGACAAGGTTTAATGGGCATGGCGGTGTTGGGTTGATGGTTGGACTTGATGATCTTAGAGGTCTTTTCCAACTTCAATTATTCAGTGATTCTATTCTAATTCTAAGAACATAGAATCACACAATCAATAAGGTTGGAAAAGATCTCAGAGATCATTAAGTCCAACCTGTCATCCAACACCTCATGACTAACTAAGCCATGGCTTCAAGTGTCACATCCAAACCCTTTTTGAACACTTCCAGGGATGGTGATTCCACCACCTCCCTGGGCAGCCCAAAGATCCTTCATCCAGACATGCAACCAGGATGTAATCAGATTGTGCCCAGAAGTCAGGAGCTTGAAAGTAGTAAATTGGTATTCCTTGAGTGTCATGGGTTGAGTCAGGTCTGCTGATGTGTATTCAATACCACACATGCCATCATGCTACGTTCAAAATGGAAGTGTTGGCTAGGTCAAAGTATCATGGGTCATGAAGTTCAGACTCTAACATCAGAGGCTTCCTGTTCCAGTAGCTGCTTCTGCTTTCTGTGTTGAGTGTTGGCCTTTTCCACTGAGCAGGATGTGGGTTAGAGGGGTAGGGGAGTCACTGCCTTCTCCTCCTGCTTCTGCATGTTGCTGCATTTTTCTGCAAATAGGCTACAGTGATTGTGCATTGTATTATCTCAGGAAATTCCTTATCTCAGCCCAGAGGATTTTTCTGTTACTTTTCCCTCCCATTTGTGCATTGTAAGAGCAGGCTGTGTCAACCCAGGACACCTTGTTAAAGCTGTGACCATGAAGGCCAATGGCATCCTGGCCTGCATCAGGAATAGTGGGGCCAGCAGGAGAAGGGAAGTCATTGTGCCCTGGACTCAGCACTGGTTAGGCCACATCTTGAGTCCTGTGTCCAGTTCTGGGCCCCTCAATTGAAGAAGGATATTGAGGAACTTGAATGTGTCCAGAGGAGGGCAACAAAGCTGGGGAGAGGCCTTGAGCACAGCCCTGTGAGGAGAGGCTGAGGGAGCTGGGGTTGCTTAGCCTGGAGAAGAGGAGGCTCAGGGGAGACCTTCTTGCTCTCTACAACTACCTGAGGGGAGGGTGTAGCCACGTCTCAAGCTGTACCAAGGGAGGTTTAGGCTGGAGGTGAGGAGAAAGTTTTTCACAGAAAGAGAGATTGCCCATTGGAATGTGCTGCCCAGGGAGGTGGTGGAGTCACCATCCCTGGAGGTGTTCAAGAGGGGATTAGATGTGGCACTTGGTGTCGTGGTTTAGTTAGTCATGAGGTGTTGGGTGATAGGTTGGACTTGATGATCTCTGAGGTCTTTTCCAACCAGGTTAATTCTATTCTATTCTATTCTATTCTATTCTATTCTATTCTATTCTATTCTATTCTATTCTATTCTATTCTATTCTATTCTATTCTATTCTATTCTATTCTATTCTATTCTATTCCTTTTCCAACCGTATGAATTCTGTGATTCTATGAAATGCTAACAAGAGCAAAGGTTATATGTGAATTTCAGTATTGCTTTTCAGTATTCCTAAGGTTGGAAGGGACCTCAAAGATCATCGGGTCCAACCTGTCACCTCATGACTGGATGTAATGGGTTGGGGCAGACCCCCTCCCCACCACGCGCAGAAATAACAACTCAGACAAACGGATTGCAAAAGTGATGAAAAGTTTAAATAGAATGGTGAGTGCGTGCAGAAAAAAACTAGAAACACAGTGACAAGAGAGAGAGAGACCCAAAAACAGACCCAGAGAAATCCCATCCCCACCTGGGGGTGCACCCAAACCCCCAGGGCTCCTCCTTCCCCCCCCCACTGCTAGGCTAGTCTCAGCTGGCCAGATCTGAGACTGCCCATCCCCCCGTGGCCTTGGGCCTAACCAGGCCCATGGCCGGGAGATCTCCACCCCAGTTACCTGGTGACGAGGAGGAAGGAAAGAGGAAGTGCCAGACTCCGCCGTAAGACTTATAGTGGTGCAAGGGATCATGGTAGGAAATAACCTAATTTCCTGTGTCCACCCACTGGGCTGGACTTCTGGACACAGGAAACACCCCTGTAGCAGGAGGGCACCCAGCCCAAACTACGACACTGGAGTAGGAAGGACACTACTGCCCACTGCAAGCTTGAACTCACGACCTTCCCATTAAGGGTCTGATGCGCTACCAACTGAGCCAAATTTGAGCAGCAGCATCAGATAAGAAGGCTAACTTCAGGAGATTTATTTTTTTTATGTAGTTCATAAAGAATCCACAGTGGTCAAAGAACCATCTTGGTAATGAACCCTCAGCAAGACAGATATTTCTGCACAGAAGATTGACTCCTTGAATGGTCTATTTGTAGCATCCTGAGATAAAGAAGCATAGAACTGTATGTCTATGCCCAGCTCAGCTCTAGGAATTTGAGACCACAAGTTGCACTGTGGTTGTTTAACAGTGCTTATGCAGCTGTGCTTTACCCTGCAATTACACCAGAGAACTTGCTTCATGATTTCTGTGTGACAGCAGCCTCTAGCCTGGAAAAATATGGCATAGACTAGTTGTATTATGTTAGCTGATGTGATCTAGCTTGGGTAGCCCATGGCCAATGAAAAGGCTATAAGACAAACAGCTGGCTTATCATGTCAGCTTATCATGTCTCATGGCTGTCATCTCTCATGAATATGTGGTCCCTCTTCTTGGTCTTCTGGTTGTGGCATGGAACCACTGAAAATGTGGCAGAGAACTGACAGAATGAGTTCTATGAGGACCACAAAGCAGATGTACTGCCCAGAGGGATTGCACAACAGAACTAGAGCAAGACCTGAGCAATCTGATTTGTTCTCACAGTCAAAACCACTTTTAGCAAGGTCTTGGCTAAAGATGTCCTTCACTTTGGCAAGACTACATGATTCTAGATCATAGAATCATAGAATCAGTAAGGCTGGAAAAGACCTCAAAGATCAAGTCCAACCTGTCACCCAACACCTCATGACTAGTAGACCATGGCACCAAGTGCCACATCCAGTCTCCTCCTGAACACCTCCAGGGATGGTGACTCAACCACCTCCTTGGGCAGCACATTCCAATGGCTAACAACTCTCTCAGTGAGGAACTTTCTCCTCACCTCCAGCCTGAACTTCCCCTGGTGCAGCTTAAGACTGTGTCCTCTTGTTCTGGTGCTGGTTGCCTTTGGACTCTGCCCATCTGTCCAGCCTGTCAAGGTCCCTCTGCTTCGAAGTTCATCAAGTCCAACCATCAACCCAACATCAACATGCCCATGTTCTGAAGTGAAACATCTACACACTTTCTGAACATCTACAGGCATTATGACTCCTACTCCATCTCCATCTCCACTCCTTCAATCAATACACTTTTCTGATATCCAGTCTAAACCTCCTCTGCTGTAACTTCAGGCCATTTCCTCTCATCTTACTGCTAGTTATCAGGGAGAAGAGACCAACATCTACCTGGCTACAACCTCCTTTCAAGCGGTTGTAAAGCGAAAGAAGGTCTTCCTCCTTTTCTCCAGACTAAACAACGCTGGTTTCTTCAGCCACTCCTTGGAAGGTCTCTTCCCCAGAACCTTCTCCAGCTTCATTGCCCTTCACTGAACAGCACACTCCCCTCCTCCACCTCTCCTTTACACTGAAAATATTTGCTATCTTTACTCAACTGGAAGTCTGTAATGCTTACAACCATTTTTGTCACCTGACACCAACCCTTTCCCAGAAGTTAGCGTGAGTTGTTCTTTACCTGGACAGTTCCATTCGTATGGCCACACTCTCCAGGCTGAAAGGGCACAGCTCAAAGCATCCTACCAGATGTGGCTCTGCTATTCTGCCAGCCCCACCACCAGCAAATTCTCATCTTGTTCTGCTGACAGAATGAAAGCCAAACATCAGGAGATGTTTCAAAAATTATTTGTGGATTTTCACTTGCCCATTGAAGCCACAGGCAAGTAAAGATTCTGATCTGTTTTGAAATCAGAAGACCAAATGCCATGAATTTCAAACCCAGTAAACTCATGTGTGACTGGGGACTTGCTGCTGGCTTGCAGTAAGGTTCTGTCTGTATCTCTGCCTGCAAAATCAAATTATAGAAGTGAAAAAGAGTAGATCTCTACTGCTCCTCACTCCCCCCAGCAAATCTCTGCTTGCAGAACAGCAGACTCTATAGGCTCCATAGGGCTCCATAGGGCTGTATAGGCTCCATAGGTCTCTATAGAATCCATAGGATTCCATAGGGCTCTATAGGGCTGCATAGGACTGTATAGGCTCCATAGGGCTCCATAGGGCTCTATAAGGCTCCTTAGGGCACCATAGCGCTCTTTAGGCTCCATAGGGCTCCATATGGCTGTATAGGCTCCATAGGGCTGTATAGGCTCCATAGGTCTCTATAGAATCCATAGGATTCCATAGGGCTCTATAGGGCTGCATAGGACTGTATAGGCTCCATAGGGCTCTATAAGGCTCCTTAGGGCACCATAGGGCTCTTTAGGCTCCATAGGGCTCCATAGGGCTCTATAAGGCGCCTTAGGGCACCATAGGGCTCTTTAGGCTCCATAGGGCTCCATAGGGCTCTATAGGGCTCTATAGGCTCCATAGGACTCTATAGGCTTCATAGGGCTCCATAGGACTCTATAGGGCTCCATAGAGCTGCATAGGACTCTATAGGCTCCATAGGGCACCACAGGGCTCCTTAGAGCTCTATAGGGCTCTATAGGGCTCCATAGGACTCCATAGGGCTCTATAAGGCTCCTTAGGGCACCACAGGGCTCTTTAGGCTCCATAGGGCTCCATAGGACTCTATAGGGCTCCATAGAGCTGCATAGAACTCTATAGGTTCCTCAGGGCACCATAGGGCTCCTTAGGGCTCTATATGGCTCCATAGGGCTCTATAGGGCTCCATAGAGCTGCATAGGACTCTATAGGCTCCATAGGGCACCACAGGGCTCCTTAGAGCTCTATAGGGCTCTATAGGGCTCCATAGGACTCCATAGGGCTCTATAAGGCTCCTTAGGGCACCACAGGGCTCTTTAGGCTCCATAGGGCTCCATAGGACTCTATAGGGCTCCATAGAGCTGCATAGAACTCTATAGGTTCCTCAGGGCACCATAGGGCTCCTTAGGGCTCTATATGGCTCCATAGGGCTCTATAGGGCTCCACAGGGTTCTATAGGGCTCCACAGGGCTCCATGGGCTCCATAGGACTCTATAGGCTCCAAAGGGCTCTATAGGCTCCAGAGGGTTCCAGAGGGCTCTATAGGCTCTATAGGGCTCCATAGCTTGCTTGAAGGGCAAGTCAAGATCACTTTCACAAAGATCATCTTCTTTTCCTGCCTAAAACCTGTAACAAGATAAGTTCCCATTAGAATTGCCTTGCTTTTGCCAGTAAGGACCCTTTCTGTTTCATCATACTGATGCCTACCTTGCATCAGCACTGTGACACAACTCTAACACCAGCTCTAAGGGCCTTTGTCTACTTTGACCGGTGAGGAGACAGAGATCTGCACACAACTGAATTATCATCTCCCTAGCTCACAGCTTTCCTGATGACATCATATGCCATATAAGTCTGTCAGAGACCTTTTCCACCCTGATGTTCTTTGAGGGACAAGCAAAGTCTTTCCAGCATTCTAACCTAATCAATATCCTTGCTGAACTCATGATGACATTTGCCTTACCCAGAATTTTCAGGCTTTCTCTGCAAAAATATGATCTACATCCAAAGACCACTTTCCTCCTAAAGCTGATAAAAATTGTCTTGAGTTGTTATCACTGTACATGCTCTCTGAAGGAAGCATTCTCATAGCTTCCTTCACAGCTAACCTGGGCAGACCTCTTCCCAGTCCACCAGGAGCCTCAAATCAGAGAAGTTCAAGAGCTTATTTCAGGGAGATGAGATTTCTTGGTGAGTTTGTACAACAGAGGAAGTTTCCCAGCTTAGCAGTTTTCCCAGAGGTGTAATTCAAAAGCACGCCCCTGAAACAGGCTCAGTACAGCTGCTCTGAGAGCACTTCCCAGCCCCATCCTCTGCATTCTTATTGGGAGTCACACTGGCACTACCTCAAAACTGTTCTTCACCAAGACACCCTTTACCTCCTCTGAAGCCCCTTTAATACATTTCTTCAGCAGCAGGTCTTTGGACCTGGCTATATATCTCAGTCCCCTCACCTTCTGATTATCCTTTTCATAGATTCCTTCATTTCCCCCCCCTTTTTACTTTTTCTTTCAGTGGGAAGGGAGTAGGAAGGAGGTGCAGATAGGTTCTCCCATTTTCTAAACATCATAGAATCATAGAATCAATAAGGTTGAAAAGACCTCAGAGATCATCAAGTCCAACCTATCACCCAATACCTCAGGACTAACTAAATCATGGCACCAAGTGCCACATCCAATCCCCTCTTGAACACCTCCAGGGATGGGGACTCCACTACCTCCCTGGGCAGCACATTCCAGTGGCCAATCTCTATGTGAAGAGCTTCTTCCTAAAATCCAGTGTTGCAGGCATTGCTCAGGTCCAGGTAAATGAAGAGGAGAGGAGAGGAGAGGAGAGGAGAGGAGAGGTTCGGAGAGGAGAGGTTCGGAGAGGAGAGGTTCGGAGAGGAGAGGAGAGGAGAGGTTCGGAGAGGAGAGGAGAGGTTCGGAGAGGTTCGGAGAGGTTCGGAGAGGAGAGGAGAGGAGAGGAGAGGAGAGGAGAGGGGAGGAGAGGGGAGGGGGAGGGGAGGGGGAGGGGAGGGGAGGGGAGGAGAGGGGAGGGGAGGAGAGGGGAGAGAATTAACCAGGTTGGAAAAGACCTCAAAGATCATTGAGTCCAACCTATCACCCAACACCATCTAATCAACTAAACCATGGCACCAAGTGCCCCATCCAGTTTCTTCTTAAACACCTCCAGGGACGGTGACTCCACCACCTCCCTGGGCAGCACATTCGATGGCCAATTCCTCTTTCTATCAAGAACTTATTCCTAGCATCCAGTCTAAACCTCCCCTGGCACAGCTTGAGACTGTGTCCTCTTGTTCTGGTGCTGCTTGCCTGGGAGAAGAGACCAACCCCCACCTGGCTACAACCTCCTTTCAGGTAGTTGTAGAGAGCAATAAGGTCTCCCCTGAGCCTCCTCTTCTCCAGGCTGAGCAACCTCAGCTCCCTCAGCCCCTCAAAGCACTTTTCTTTTCACTGCTGTATGTGCACTGCATATTTGGATATATTCACATATCCATGTTCAACTGGCTTCAGCCTAACAAGCCACCCTGATTTCTTTACACCCATCAGATGCTCCCATCCTCATTTAATTCTCCATAGATCTTGTGCTGACTTTAATTAGAAATAAATTTTATATTTGCTTGCCAATTATCATAACAAATACTCAACATTTGCTAACCCAAAAGCAGACCTCTGTGGGACTACATTAGGAAGAAACACCCCTTGGCTGGGGATAGCAAATACAGTTTTAAGTCACCTAGTTTCCAAAGTGTTTTAATGTGTGCAATAGCATCTTGGCTGAGTCCTAGTTTTGAACAGAATGCAAAAGGTTTGAAAACTCTGGAAGGAATTGAGCCCTACTTGAACAGGATTAGCTTTGTCAGCCAGGATTACAATCTTCTCTTTGGATGGCATGAGATTTAAAACATCCAAGTGCTGAGTACTGCACATCGGCCACAACAACCCCATGCAGTGCTACAGGCTGGGGTCAGAGTGGCTGGAGAGCAGCCAGGCAGAGAGGGACCTGGGGGGTACTGGTTGAGAGTAGGCTGAACATGTGCCTGCAGTATGCCCAGGTGGCCAAGAAGGCCAATGGCATCCTGGTCTGGATCAGGAACAGTGTGGCCAGCAGGAGCAGGGAGGTCATTGTGCCCCTGTACTCAGCAGTGGTTAGGCCACACCTTGAGTCCTGTGTCCAGTTCTGGGCCCCTCAATTTAGGAAAGATGTTGAGTTGCTGGAATGTGTCCCGAGAAGGGCAGCAAAGCTGGTGAGGGGTTTGGAGCACAGCCCTGTGAGAAGAGGCTGAGGGAGCTGGGGCTGCTTAGCCTGGAGAAGAGGAGGCTCAGGGGAGACCTTCTTGCTGTCTGCAACTACCTGAAGGGAGGTTGTAGCCAGGTGGGGGTTGGTCTCTTCTCCCAGGCACCCAGCACTAGAACAAGAGGACACAGTCTCAAGCTGCACCAGGGGAGGTTTAGGCTGGAAGTGAGGAGAAAGTACTTCACAGAGATAGTAATTGCCTATTGGAATGTGCTGCTTGGGGAGGTGGTGGAATCACCATCACTGGAGGTGTTCAAGAGGGGACTGGACGTAGCACTTGAAGCCATGGTTTAGTTAGTCCTGAGGTGTTGGGTGATCTGTTGGACTTGATGATCTCTGAGGTCTTTCCAACATTAGTGATTCTATAATTCTATGTCCCAAAGTACATAAGCATCTATCCAGGCTGTCTTCAGCTTCAGTAGTTCTCAGGGATCTTCTTGCTAATTTTGTTTGAGATCACTCCTCTAACTGGAGGATCAGAAAATCTATGTCAATCTTCTTACTGCTGCAGTGCCTCTGCCAGTGCTTCTGCACTGTGAGGCACTCCAGATGGCCCCTGGGAGACATGGCCACCTCCCCAACCAGTAGATATAGGTAAGACAGGACATCCCCTTTTGAAAAGTTGGAGTCCCATGGTGTCTCAGGCACAGCACTCCACTGAGTCAAGATGACACCTGCACCCTTAACACCTCCTTTTTGACAGGCCGGCAATTAGGAAGTGTTGAAAATGCCCTTCAGCATTGTGCTGTTCACCACGAGCATGCGAAATCGCCAGGCAGCCGGTGCAGCCGTGGCATTCTTGGAGAGGGCTGAGCAGTGAGGGCTGTGCCACACCACCACCCCTCTGTGCTTCAGGCCCTCTCGTGCTCCTTTGGCCTTTTTCTGTCTTTCTGCAGTTGTCCGTGCCGCGCGTGTAACAGGACTCCGCTGAAGCCATGCCGCACTTTCCACCCTCCCCGGCAGCCTCGTGCACATGCTCTGCTAGCTCAGCTAATCCCCATATTTCTCGAGAATGGAGGTCACCTCCTGGGACAGGACTGAAGGGAGATGCCAAACACAGCAACACATGGAGCCAGTTGGTGTGAGTTCATGAACAAACTGCCACACATAAAAAAGGAGCTCTCTGGTGGGTGTTCTCTCTTTGACACTTCCAAGGCTATAAAATACAAAGTGACCTATAAAAATGCACACCCCGGGCTTATTTTGTCCTGTGGCTGCTACAGGATTGCAACAAGTTGAGAGAGAGGTAGGTTTCCTTGCAATCATTTTTGTTTTTTACACAAAGAGGAAAGGACTGGGCTCCCCTTAATTGAGGAATATGCAGCTGACTTGGGCAGCAGCACTCTGTGCTGCATTAGGAACTGGCTGGAGGCTGAGCCCAGAGAGTGGTGGCGAATGGTGCCACATCCAGCTGGTAGCCAGGCAGTAGTGGTGTGCCCCCGGGATCAGGGCTGGGCCCCATCCTGTTCAATGTCTTTATTGATGATCTGGATGAGGGGATTGAGTCAGTCATCAGTAAATTTACAGATGACACCAAGCTGGGGGCAGGAGTTGATCTCTTAAAGGGTAGGAGAGCTCTGCAGAGGGACCTTGATAGGCTGGACAGATGGGCAGAGTCCAAGGGCATGAAAGGGAATACATCTAAGTGCAGAGTTCTACACATTGGCCACAACAACCCCATGCAGTGCTACAGGCTGGGGTCAGAGTGGCTGAGAGCAGCCAGGCAGAGAGGGACCTGAGAGTACTGATTGACAGCTGGCTGAACATGAGCCTGCAGTGTGCCCAGGTGGCCAAGAAGGCCAATGGCATACTGGCCTGGATCAGGAACAGCGTGGCCAGCAGGAGCAGGGAAGTCATTGTGCCCTGTGCTCAGCAGTGGTTAGGCCATGCCTTGAGTCCTGTGTCCAGTTCTGGGCCCCTCAGTTTAGGAAAGATGTTGAGTTGCTGGAAGGTGTCCAGAGAAGGGCAACAAAGCTGGGGAGGGGTTTGGAGCACAGCCCTGTGAGGAGAGGCTGAGGGAGCTGGTGTTGCTTAGCCTGGAGAAGAGGAGGCTCAGGGGAGACCTTCTTGCTGTCTCCAGCTCCCTGAAGGGAGGTTGTAGCCAGGTGGGGGTTGGTGTCTTCTCCCAGGCAAGCAGCACCAGAACAAGAGGACACAGTCTCAAGCTGTGCCAGGAAAGGTTAAGGCTGGATGCTAGGAAGAAGTTCTTGATAGGAAGAGAGATTGGCCATTGGAATGTGCTGCCCAGGGAGGTGGTGGAGTCACCATCACTGGAGGTGTTTAGGAAGCCTGGATGAGGCACTTGGTGCCATGGTTTAGTTGATTAGATGGTGCTGGGTGATAGGTTGGACTCAATGATCTTTGAGGTCTTTTCCAACCTGGTCTATTCTATTCTATTCTATTCTATTCTATTCTATTCTATTCTATTCTATTCTATTGCCATTGACTTACTGGCATTTGGTGCCAGAAACCTCCATGATCCTTTTCTCCAGTGATGGTGTCCAGAGTATTTGTCCATCATTCTTCATTGATCTGCTTTGGGTATCAATCCCCAGGCTATGACAATTTTTTGAACAAATACACCAGTCAAGGCTTTGAGATGAAAGACAAAGTCATGAATGAAAGGATGTCTGTGGCATGCTCACCTGGGGTACTCTGAATAAATCACCAGAGACAGCAGGAATAAGACTGAGTTGATATTTGCTTCATTGAATCTCATGTCCTCAAGACCCTCAAGAATTAGAGGGAAGGGGAATACAGATGGTATTTTATGCTAAGGACATGAGCAGCATGGATAGGACTCTGAGGTAGCCACTCACTGTACATACCAATTTTGATACAGCAGACCTCACCACTTCCCCTGGCAAAGCAAGTCTCCTGTAAGGTCTTCCTGCTGCCTCCCAGCAATCCCTACAGAAATCTTAAAGGGACAATTGACCTGACTCACTCCTCAGTTACATGGGGTTGCAAAGAGGCCAAACTCAATTTTTAGAGATTTTGCAAGGCATGTGCCAGTCCAGTACTCAGGTCACAACTACCCCATGAACATTCTATGCTTGTGAAAGAGTGGCTGGAAAGCTCTCCAGAAGAGAAAAAAATGGAGATTCTGATCCACAGCTGCACAAACATGAGCCAACATGTACCCAGATGGCCAAGGAGGCATCCTGGTCTCGATCATAGAATCATAGAATCATAGAGTCATAGAATCATAGAATCATAGAATCATAGATCCAATAAGGTTGGAAAAGACCTCAAAGGAACATCAAGTCCAACCTGTCACCCAACACCTCATGACTAGTAGACCATGGCACCAAGTGCCACATCCAGTCCCCTCTTGAACACCTCCAGGGATGGTGACTCCAGCACCTTCCTGGGCAGCACATTCCAATGGTCAAGAACTCTCTCTGGGAAGAACTTTCTCCTCACCTCCAGCCTAAACTTCCCCTGGCACAGCTTGAGACTGTGTCCTCTTGTTCTGGTGCTGGTTGACTGGGAGAAGAGACCACCCCCCCACCTGGCTACAACCTCCCTTCAGATAGTTGTAGACAGCAATGAGGTCTCCCCTGAGCCTCCTCTTCTCCAGGCTAAGCAACTCCAGCTCCCTCAGGCTCTCCTCACAGGGCGTGCTCAAGGCCTCTCCCCAGCCTCGTTGCCCTTCTCTGGGCATGTTGAAGTGTCTCAGTATCCTTCTGCATGTTCTATATTCTCAACTGTCTCAATATCCTTCTCTATGTTTTTTTTATATAGAAAGTTCTGCTATCAACATTTATTTTTGGATGCACATATGGATGAAATGCCAAAGGAGTCATGCTTTTACTGCAGGCACATTTGTTCTTTCTCAGAAGTTCAGCCTCAGCCTGTTTTGATGTAACTGTGCATCCCTTGGAACTGCTGCAGTGCCTCCCGAGGGTGATACATCATGTTTCTCAGTCGACAAAGTTCCCAGCCAGCCTCCTGTGATGTTCTGTGGCCATCTGACTCTCAGAGTGCGCTGCAAAAAAGCAACGAGAGAGAGGCTTATGCTGCGTTATGGGAGTATGGTGTCTATAAATCTCAGTGTCCACAAAGCACATGGTGACTCGTGTGGACATAAATTAAAGCTGAGCTGACCTGTCACTAAATGTTTTAATTGTGTTTGACAAACCAAAGTATTTCAATTTAGGCTGAGTTAACTCAAAACAAAGCATTTTATTTTTCCCAGTGGGGAGTGGGGAAAAAAAAGCAAACCTCTCCCCAGCAAAATGCCATGGGGAAACTCAAAGCTCTTAAGGCCCTACATTTCCATTCAGAAAGAGAAAATCATGGGAAATATCTGACCCCCTATAATACACACTCTGTTTCCACATCTTTATATAAATACATAGGCAAATATATTGTCACAAATGAAAGAAACCCAGCCAGGTCTTTAAATATAGCTTCATGTGATTAATATACAGTTGGTGAGATGTAAATCAGTTTGATGTATAATACCCTAGTTGCAAGCATTCATTTCTAACCCCTATATGGATGAATCTATATAATTGTCAGCTCAGCTCACCAGATGCTATTTTTCTTAGTTCCTTGGGAAGGGAGGGACAGAAAGCTGAGAGATTGTGGTGGCTTAGGCCATGCCTTTAATATGTAGCCACAGATTTCCAGCAGAAAAGTAGAAAAATATAAATAAACAGAATCACAAATTAATAAATAGTATAAATAAAATAGAATAATATCAATAAAAATAAATAATCAATCAATCAATCAAAAAATAGAATCATAAATAAATAGAATAGGTTGGAAAAGACCTCAGAGATCAAGTCCAACCTGTTACCCAACACCTCAGGACTACTAGACCATGGCACATGGCAAGTGCCACATCCAATCCGCTCTTGAACACCTCCAGGGATGGTGACTCCACCACCTCCCTGGGCAGCACATTCCAATGGCCAATCTCTCTTTCTGGGAAGAATTTCTTCCTGACATTGAGCCTGAACCTACCCTGGTGCAGCTTGAGACTGTGTCCTCTTGTTCTGGTGCTGGTTGCCTGGGAGAAAGGAATGGAATGGAATGGAATGGAATGGAATGGAATGAATGGAATAGAATAGAATAGAATAGAATAGGAATAGAATTAGAATAGAATAGAATAGAATAAGAATAGATCAGGTTGGAAGAGACATTCAAGATCATCACGTCCAACCCATCAACCAATCAACCCACCCAAACCACTAAACCATGGCACCAAGTGCCACATCCAGTCTCCTCCTAAACACCTCCAGTGATGGTGACTCCACCACCTCCCCCAGGCAGCACATTCCAATGGGCAGTCACTCTCTCTGTATAGAACTTCTTCCTAACATCCAACCTAAACCTCCCCTGGCACAGCTTGAGACTGTGTCCTCTTGTTCTGCTGCTGGTTTGCCTGGGGAGAAGAGACCAACCCCCTCCTGGCTACAACCTCCCTTCAGGTAGTTGTAGAGATCAAGAAGGTCTCCCCTGAGCCTCCTCTTCTCCAAGCTAAACAACCCCAGCTCCCTCAGCCTCTCCTCACAGGGCTGTGTTCCAAACCCCTCACCAACTTTGTTGCCCTTCTCTGGACACCTTCCAGCAAGTCAATCTCCTTCCTAAACTAAGGGGCCCAGAACTGGACACAGGACTCAAGGGTGGCCTAAGCAGTGCAGTGTGGGAGACCAAACCCTCCTGGCTACAACAGTTACTATTGGGTGTAAAAAGGAAAACAAGAGGTTAGTCTAAACAAATTAATTGGGTAAATATCTCGAATAAGAGGAGCTGTACCATAACAGTTCTTCCCTTTTTATCTTCTCCTCTGAACTCCAGTGGTTTTGCAGCACTTGAGAGAGATAACCTGCTTATGGGCTAGCTTTGGCTAAGTCTAACTTCTCTGCTCCTTTCTCTTTTCCCATTTGTAAAGGGGAATAAAGGGGTAGGGGAGGGAGAAGCTAGTACCTTCCCCTGGTCCTAGGCCAGGGGGGGGTCCTTGTGCTGTTTATTAATTGTAAATATCTGTATAATATTGTAACTCCTGTATGTTTTGTACACATCCATTGCATTCCATTTTAGAGTGTAGATCTTGCTTGTAAATACAGCTTCATTTGCTTCTCACTCAGGTGGTCTGGCAAAATTAATGTTGGGGGTGAAACTTCAACCAACCACAGAGACACATTTCATTTCAGTCTTGATGTGTGTGGAGTACCAACAGGCCCTCTGCTGCTTAGGTTTAGATTGGATATTAGGAAAGATTTCTTTGCTGGAAGAGTGGTCAAGCATTGAAACAAGTTTCCCAGGGAGGTGGTGGAGTCACAATCCCTGGAGGTGTTCAGAAATGAGAAGAGAAGAGAAAGAAGAGAAGAGAAGAAGAGAAGAGAAGAGAAAAGAGAAGAGAAGAGAAGAGAAGAGAAGAGAAGAGAAGAGAAGAGAAGAGAAAGAGAAAGAGAAGAGAAGAGAAGAGAAGAGAAGAGAAAGAAAGAAGAGAAGAGAAGGAGAAGAGAAGAGAAGAGAAGAGAAGAGAGAGAAGAAGAGAAGAGAAGAGAAAGAGAAGAGAAGAGAAGAGAAGAGAAGGAGAAGAGAAGAGAAGAGAAGAGAAGAGAAGAGAAGAGAGAGAAGAGAGAAGAGAGAAGAGAAGAAGAAGAGAAGAAGAGAAGAAGAGAGAGAAGAGAGAGAAGAGAAGAGAATGAGAAGAGAAGAGAGAGAGAAGAGAAAAGAGAAGAGGAAGAGAAGAGAAGAGAAGAGAAGAGAAGAGAAGAGAAGAGAAGAGAAGGAGAAGAGAAGAGAAGAGAAGAGAAAAGAGAAGAGAAAGAGAGACGAGACGAGACGAGACGAGGTTGGAAAAGACTTTTGAGATCATCGAGTCCAACCTATCACCCAACATGTCTAATCAACTAAAACCATGGCACCAAGTGCCCCATCCAGTCTCTTCCTAAACACCTCCAGTGGTGGTGACTCCACCACCTCCCTGGACAGCACATTCCAATGGCCAATCTCTCTTTCTGGGAAGAACTTCTTCCTAACATCCAGCCTAGATGTGCAGACATGGTTTAGTAGGCAGGGTTGAGTTGGGCTGATGGTTGGACTAGATGATCTTTTCTGACCTTAATGATTCTATGATTGTTATCTTGTAATAGCAGCAATTGGGAAAGACCTTCCTCACTTCTGCACAGTTTTCTGGCTTTCCACTCACAAGAGGAAGTTTTTGGTTTGGTTTTTTTTTGGTGTGTGCAACAGAGCTCTGCTATTACACTGTGGCAGTAATCTAGTGTTTATGTACTGCTGGCAGAAGCATGCCTACACCTTCTGTATTACCACTTTATACTGGGAAAGATTTCACTTCGTGGAAACTGTGAATTCATTCACTTTGGGTTCCCAGAAAAAAATATTTCCCTTCCCCCCCCACCCTCCCCCCCCAAAAGGAATTCAGTTTCCTGAAGACCAAAATCCAGTTCATGCTCCAAAAGCAGATTTCTGTCTCCAGGAATTTGTGCCATCAGCAGTTCGAAGGTGTGAACGGCATCAAATCCAAACATCTGACCGTGGGGTAAGTATGAAAATACCTTCTTCTTATGCTTATTTCAGGAATTATGAGTCACTGTAAATTGTGTTGGGCAGAAAATAACGACAAAGCAGCTTTAGGAACTGATGTAACTGTTCTTCACAGTGACACAGGTTGCAGCAGGGTTTTGTAAGAAACACAGCATTAACTAGATGATCCTTGTGGTCCCTTCCAACCCTGAATGATACTATGATTAACTTGGTCCATAGAATCATAGAATCAATAAGGTTGGAAAAGGCCTCAGAGATCATCAAGTCCAACCTGTCACCCAACACCTCAGGACTAACTAAACCATGGCTTCAAGTGCCACGTCCAATCCCCTCTTGAACACCTCCAGGGATGGCGACTCCACCACCTCCCTGGGCAGCACATTCCAATGGCCAATTACTCTTTCTGAGAAGAACTTTCTCCTCACCTCAAGCCTAAACTTCCCCTGTCACAGTTTGACACTGTGTCCTCTTGTTCTGGTGCTGGTTGCCTGGGAGAAGAGACCAACCCCCGCCTGGCTACACCCTCCCTTCAGGTAGTTGTAGAGAGCAATAAGGTCTCCCCTGAGCCTCCTCTTCTCCAGGCTAAGCAACCCCAGCTCCCTCAGCCTCTCCTCACAGTTCTGTGCTCCAGCCCTCTCCCCAGACTCATCGCCCTTCTCTGACACTTTCAAGTGTCTCAATTGGCACCACCTCTCTTCATCTTTTAAACACCTCCAGGGATGGGGACTCAACCACCTCCATGGGGATCCTATTTCAGTGTTTGAAAACCCTTTCAGGGAAGAATTTTCTTCTAATACCCAATCTAAACATGTACTTGTTTAATCATTCCACCCTTCACTATAACCCTTGTAGTGGTCATAGAATCATTTAGATTGGAAAAGACACAAGACATCAAGAGATCCTGTACCCATGCCAGCTCTGCCAACTGGATCCTGCTCCCAGCAACTGCAAAGAAGTCCTGTGAGAGAGAATATTCCTGGGACACAGCTGAAACATGGAGGTTGCAAGCAGCAAGGGGTTTAAAAGGCTGTGTAGACTCAGAGAGGGGGCACACAGAGAGAGCCATGTCAACCTTCTGTTAGCCTTCCTGACCTCACCTGACTGATGATGTACAACTTAGTCATAACAGCTTGTGACCATGAACTGATTCTTGCCTAGTTAAACTAGACTGCACATTTTCCATTCTTCATTTTACTTATACAGTGTCTGACTTGCTGTTCCTCCTTAGCTCTCTGCCTGGAGTTATCCATCCCAGTGACCATTCCAGAGTCTGTGCATTCCAAGTTGTGTGCCTGGGTTCCCCAGGCTTTCCAGTTTGTGTCACATGCATGCCCTGGAATTTGGGTTTATTCAAGCCCACTTTGGCTCAGAGGGTCACAGAATCACAGAATGTTAGGGGTGGGAAGGTGCCTGTGGAGGTCACCTAGTCCAGCCCCCCTGCAGGTGCACTTAGATTAGGCTGCACAGGAACACATCCAGGTGGGTCACGAAATTCTCCAGAGAAGGAGACTCCACAACTTCTCTGGGCAGCCAATTCCCATGTTCTGCCCCCCTCAAAGTGAAGTTTTTCCTTATGTTTGAGTGAAACCATTTGGAGCAGAGCCCTATGAGGAGAGGCTGAGGGAGCTGGGGTTGCTTAGCCTGGAGAAGAGGAGGCTCAGGGGAGACCTTACTGCTCTCTACACCTACCTGAAGGGAGGTCGTAGCCAGGTGGGGGTTGGTCTCTTCTCCCAGGCAACCAGCACCAGAACAAGAGGACACAGTCTCAAGATGAGCCAGGGGAGGTTTAGGCTGGAGATTAGGAAGAAATTCTTCATAGAGAGAGTGATTTGCCATTGTAATATGCTGCCTGGAGAGGTGGTGGAGTCACCATCACTGGAGGTGTTTAGGAAGAGACTGGATGGGGTGCTTGGTGCCATGGTTTAGTTGATTAGATGGTGTTGGGTGATAGGTTGGACATGATGATCTCGAAGGTCTCTTCCAACCTGGTCTATTCTATTCTATTCTATTCTATTCTATTCTATTCTATTCTATTCTATTCTATTCTATTCTATTCTATTCTATTCATTCCTACTCCTATTCCTATTCCTATTCCTATTCCTATTCCTATTCCATTCTGTGTCCTACTTTGTACCCATTGCCCCTTGGTTCCATTCCACCAGGTGATCAAGACTTCATCAACAGTCTGAATGAATGTTCTCTTCTCCCCATCCTTTACCATGTTATCAACTATGAGTCTGTAGTTCTCAGCAGCATCCTGAAGTGACATGCTTGTCCCTGATCACCATAAGTGTATGCTCTGATGGTTTCACTCAAAAGGATCACTGTACAATGTGAGCTGAAAATAAATGGGATAACAGTGGACAAAAGGAGCTGGAAAATATTTCTTCTGGAAGAGGAGTAACAAAATATGGATATAGAATCATAGATTTACAGAATCATGCACTGGATTGGAAGGAACCTCCAAAGGTCATCTAGTCTAATCTCTGCAGTAAGCAGGGACATCCCCAACTAGATCAGGTTGTTCAGAGCCCCATCAAACCTGACCTTGAATGTCTCCAGGGATGGAGCCTCCACCACTTCCCTGGACAACCTGTTCTAGTGTTCCTCCAGCCTTACAGTAAGGAACTTCTCCTCAATGTCCAATCTAAACCTACCCTTTCTCTAGTTTAAAGCCATTGCTCCTTGTCCTATTTCTACATGACCTTGTAATCAGTCTCTCCCCAGCTTACTTTTAGGCCCCCTCCAGGTACTGGAAGGCTGCTATAAGGCCTCCCCAGAGCCTCCTCTTACTCAGTCAAGGCAACTCTCTGGACAATAAGAGAGAGAGACACCAGCATCCAAGGAGAGAGAAGTCTGTGCAGTGCAGGTTGCCTCTTCTCAATGTCCTGAGCCCTTGCTCCATGACAACATCACCATCTGTAGCTGCAATTTTGAGCTACAAATAGCACGAAGCATTTTTTCCTTCCTCCGTGCCTGCTATGCCGTTCATGCCACCAATGTCCTGCTGCAGGCCTATCCAGCCCTGATCCCATTTACCCTCCTATATTTGTGCCAGGCTTATTTTGATCCCATTTATGCAAGCCATTAATCATAGTGTGGTTAGTCATTTAAAAATAAGAAGAGAATTACTGGCCTGTGGACGTGACAAGTCATTTCCAGCTACTGAACAACTTGGCAAGGGATTGATTATTATCTCCTCTTTTTTTTTGTTCCTCTTTAGTTGAAAATATTCTAGATACACCAGGGAGGTTGTTTGGGTTTTCTTTTTTTTCTGTCTGTGTGTTTGTATAAAGAGAACATGTAAATGTGTCAGAGGGGGTGAGATGGGAAGCGGCCAACTCTTGAGCAGTTGGTAAAAGATGACACATTGTAAGCTATGTTGATAACCCTCCGTGGGAGGGATAGCAAAAATTTAATTAGGGCTGAAATATATTAGGAGAAGTCTTATTTTTAGACCTCCAAAAGGAGCCCTCAGGGACTTCTTGTCCTTATCTTCTCCTGCAGAAGTGCAAGGCCTTGACACACGGGAAGATGAGAGGCTCAACTGGGAATAAGGTGACCCACAGCCTCCTGTGACTTTGGTGTGTTTTGCTGGCTTCTAGAAAGGACAAAACTCATGCTTGTCATTTCCAAGACCTAAACTAATATGAAAAAGTAACTAGTCTTGTCACCTGAGAAAGGACCTCATCCATGGAGCATCCTAGAGCACTTTGCTGCCAACTACTTGAGTAATCTTGGGAAGTCATGGAACATTTTTGGACTTCACCTCTGTGCTGGCAGCTAGGAATAGCAGCAGCTGAGACAAAAATAACTTTTCCACCTTGTCAGTATTTTTTGCTTTTTAACCTAAGTTGTGCTTTTTGCATGAAGATGTCTCAAAAACCTTTCAAATAATCTATGGAAGAACAGAGGCAGTAGGTGAAATGGTTGGTGAAATAGAATGCTGGGATCATTCATCCAGTATGTGAGAGGCTCAAGGCTAACTCAGAAGTCTAACTCAGAAGTCTAACTCAGAAGTCTAACTCAGAAGTCTAACTCAGACACCTAAGCCCAACACTTCTTTAACTCTTATCTATTCTAGGTTAGGACAGCCTCACTCTAGAGTGGAAGAGACCTTTATGCTTTCATATAAAGAATTTTCACATAGAATAGAATAGAATAGAATAGAATAGAATAGAATAGAATAGAATAGAATAGAATAGAATAGAATAGAAATAGAACAGAACAAAACAGAACTGAATTGAATTGAATTGAATTGAATTGAATTGAATTGAATTGAATTGAATTGAATTGAATTGAATTGAATTGAATTGAATTGAATTGAATTGAATTGAGTTGAATTGAGTTGAACTGAATTGAATGAATTGAGCTGAATTGAATTGAGTTGAATTGAATTGGGTTGAATTGAATTGAACTGAGTTGAATTGAGTTGAATAGAATTGAGTTGAATTGAATTGAATTGAATTGAATTGAACCGAGTTGAATTGAGTTGAATAGAATTGAGTTGAATTGAATTGAATTGAATTGAATTGAATTGAATTGAATTGAATTGAATTGAATTGAATTGAATTGAATTGAATTGAATTGAATTGAATTATTGAATGGACCAGGTTGGAAAAGACCTTTGAGATCATTGAGTCCAAGCTATCACCCAACACCATCTAATCAACTAAACCATGGCACCAAGCACCCCATCAAGTCTCTTCCTAAACACCTCCAGTGATTGTGACTCCACCACCTCCCTGGGCAACACATCCCAATGGCCAATCTCTCTTCCTATGAAGAACTTCTTCCTAATATGCAGCCTAAACCTCCCCTGGCACAGCTTGAGACTGTGTCCTCTTGTTCTGGTGCTGGTTGCCTGGGAGAAGAGACCAACTCCCACCTGGCTACAACCTCCCTTCTGCTCTCTGTAAAACACTAATAGCTTTTCCATTTGAACTTCTGCAATCCATTTGTGTGAGTCTCATTCTTTTGCCCCTCTCAGGGGCAGGAGAGGATCTGCCTGGCCTCAAACCAGGGCAGGAGGCTGCTCCAGTCGTGTGAGAGGTGCTTTGGTTTTGCTGGGGGACACAACATAAAGAATGAATTAACAGTAGGACACCTGAAATCCAGTTGCTGAGAGGCATGTAGGAGTAACATTGTGGATACCTCTTCCACAACGTGACAAGTCAGAGGCAGCATTGCTGAACAGGGAAACACAGTGAGGGAATCTTTGTATAGCATCACAGAAAGATGACTAAAAATAGCCCAAACCTCCTTTCCCCACTTATTTAAATAAATCATCTTTCCAGGCAGAACTGACACTTTGCAACCTCACAGCCATATTTATAGGAGGTGGCAATAATTTGCAAGAATGGTCTAAGCTGGGAGGGAAGTAATTGATCCGGAGGGCTACAACGGATTGGCGATGACTGATTTAAACTGCAGCGTGGTGAGCTGAGATTAAATAGCAAGGAACTGCATAAAAATGTCAGCTGAGCAAAAGAAAAGACTTTGAGGAGGTGTGAAGGATTCAGAGAGCTCGGGGCTCATCAGATCAAGGCTTGTGATCTCTTTGACACAGGGCTTCTCCAGCAGCGCAGGTGATGATTGCAGCTTTAAGGGATACTAAGGACACATCCAGGCTGCTCTCAGGGATGCACTAGCTCTGCCTCCCTGCACAAGAGGATGTGGAGTGGCAACACCATGGAAAAATAGCCTGTGACATCCAAGAATTTGAGACTCTGCCCTTGGCTGCCCAGGGTAAGGCTTCTGAGCCATTGGTGTAGGTGTGTCTCAATCTGAAGGCTGGGAAAGTGATTCAATTCTTTTTTGAACATTCCCATGAGTGAAATTAAGTCACAAACAAGGCCAAATATCAAGTCAAGGCCATTTATTTAAGAACAGAGTAAATGAAAGAGAGAAAGGAAGGAGAGAGAGAGGGAAAGGAAAAAGGGAGAAAGAGAGAGCAGGAGAAATCATTACCAGCCTATGGTCCTTCTTTGGGAAAGGGGGGAGGAGCAGGGAAGGAGTGGGGAGGCATTCCTGGGCTGCTGCTTCCAGGCTGAGATGTCCATGGTGATGTTCCCCCCAGTAAGCTGAAATAGCTATGGGCTTTTATACTGTTCCTGGTTCATTCATTGCAGCTCCACCTGGCCCACACCCTAGTCACATTGCAATGCATATGTGACTGCCAGTCTGTCTCAGTGGGCAGAGATGACACATCACAGAATTGTCAGGGCTGGAAGGCACCTCAAGAATCATCTAGTTCCAAACCCCCTGCCATGGGTAGGGACAACTTACAGTAGATGAGGTTGCTCAGAGCCCCATCCAGCCTGGCCTTAAAAACCTTTTCTTGAGGGCTGCTCTCAAGCCAGTCACTGCCCAGCCTATGTCAGTGCTTGGGATTGCCTGGACCTTTCACTTGGTCTTGTTAAACTTCATGAGTTTGGCTTGGACCCACCTTTCCAGCCTGTCAAGGTCCCTCTGGATGGCATCCCTTCCCTCCAGAGGTCATTCAGGATGATCTTTGTTGCACATTCCAGGGGTTCTTTCCACCACATGCCCTGGGCAGCTGCTCTATTATCAGGCGAGCCACCCAGGATATGTTTATCTTTGTTGAGACATTCCTCAGTTCTTGATGCAATCATCATCTTCCCAGGTGATTTGCATGTTCCAATGAGGGGCTCTCTCAGTGTAACAGTTACAGGAAATGTCCCAAGTGTGGCCACCCAGTGTCAGCTCTATACAGGAAGGACTGGTTAGGCCACACCTTGAGTCCTGTGTCTAGTTCTGGGCCCCTCAGTTTAAGAAGGACATTGAGAGACTTGAAGGTGTCCAGAGAAGGGCAACAAAGCTGGGGAGAGGCCTCAAGCATAGCCCTGTGAGGAGAGGCTGAGGGAGCTGGGGTTGCTTAGCCTGGAGAAGAGGAGGCTCAGGGGAGACCTTCTTGCTCTCTACAACTACCTGAAGGGAGGCTGTAGCCAGGTGGGGGTTGGTCTCTTCTCCCAGGCAAGCAGCACCAGAACAAGAGGACACAGTCTCAAGCTGTGCCAGGGGAAGTTTAGGCTCAAGGTGAGGAGAAAGTTCTTCACTGAGAGAGTCGTTCATCATTTGAATGTGCTGCCCAGGGAGGTGGTGGAGTCCCCATCCCTGGAGGTGTTCAAGAGGGGATTGGATATGGCACTTGGTGCTATGGTTTAGTCATGAGGTCTGTGGCAACAGGTTGGACTTGATGGTCTTTGAGGTCTCTTCCAACCTTGGTGCTTCTGTGACTAGCAGCAGCATTGCTGTTCCATTCAGAACACTCCATCCCACACTCACCCTATACAGAGTTACACATTTATTTTTCTTCTGGGCCAGGATTCCCAACATTTCAGCAAAACCACTTCAGTAAATCAGATGAAAAACTGGCCAGCATGACATTTCTCTGTGGGTGTCCTGCTCTCTGAAGCCTGTGTAGCTTTGAACAGTTCTCATCATAGAATCATAGAATTGTTTTGGTTGGAAAAGACCTTTAAGGTCATCAAGTTCAACCATCATCTAACTCTGACAAATTTGGTGCTAAACCACATCCCTCAGCATCACATCTCTGCCTCTGTGAAACACCTCCAGGGATGGGGATTCAACCACCTCCCTGGGAAGCCTGTTCCAGTGTTTGAGAACCTTTTCAGTGAAGAAATTTCTCCTATCTATCCAACCTAAACCTCC
Source organism: Melanerpes formicivorus (assembly GCF_026170545.1). Classification (NCBI taxonomy): domain Eukaryota; kingdom Metazoa; phylum Chordata; class Aves; order Piciformes; family Picidae; genus Melanerpes; species Melanerpes formicivorus. Next base: position 652,783 of record NW_027142506.1, read on the forward strand.
TCTGGTGCAACCTGAGGCCATTTCCTCTTGTCCTGTCATTTGTTACTAGGGAGAAGAGACCAACATTCACCTGGCCCCAACCTGTTTTAAGGGAGGTGTAGAGTGTGAAGGTCTCCCCTCAGTCTCATCCTCTCCAGACTTAAAAAGCCCAGTTTTCTCACACACTCCTCACAAGACCTGTTCCCAGACCCTCCACCAGCTTCTTTGCCTTTCCCTGGACATGCTACAGCAATTCAATGTCCTTCTTGCTTTGAGGGCCCCAACACTGAACCAGGACTCAGGGTGTGACCTCACCACTGCTCCATGGTTCTGCCAGTCCCACTGTTCCTGATACAGGTCAGGATGCTGTTCTTGGCCATCTGGGCACACTGCTGACTCATGTTCAGTCAGATATATCAGTCACCACCCCCAGGTCTTTCATACCAAACAACTCCTTTGTTTCTATATTGTTTCTTTGTTTCTTCCTTGGCAGATAGGTGAAGGGGAAAATATCCATGTCCAGGAAAAGGACATTGGAGTGGGCTGCCTGGGGAGGTGGTGGAGTCACCATCACTGGAAGTGATGAGGAGACTGGATGAGGCACTTAGTATCATGGTTTAGTTGATTAGATGGTGTTGGGTGATAGGTTGGGCTGGATGATCTCAAAGGTCTTTTCCAACCTGGTCTATTCTATTCTATTCTATTCTATTCTATTCTATTCTATTCTATTCTATTCTATTCTATTCTATTCTATTCTATTCTATTCTATTCTATTCTATTCTATTCTATTCTATGGTTGTTTGAGGAAGAAGAATGAAGAGCTGCCTCAGGTGATTAAAGTGCAGTGGCTAAGGTGGCAGTCCTGTTGCCCTAGCTGATGCCTCAGAATATTAAAATCAGAGATTACTAAACTTGGAAAAGCCCTCTGAGATCATCAAGTCAACCCACTAAGAAAATATATTCTGGAATTTCCTGATACATAGCGATGGGAAGGCAGGCTAGAAGAGGTGGCAGCAAACTCCTGGCCAAGCTGTCAGCTTGTGGCTTGGACAGCAGCACTCTGAGCTGGGTTAGGAACTGGCTGGAGGCTGAGCCCAGAGAGTGGTGGTGAATGGTGTCACAGCCAGCTGGAGGCCAGGCACTGGTGGTGTGCCCCAAGGATCAGTGCTGGGCCCTGTGCTCTTTAACATCTTTATTGATGATCTGGATGAGGGCATTGAGTCCATCATCAGTAAACGTGCAGATGACACCAAGCTGGGGGCAGGAGTTGATCTGTTAGACGATAAGAGAGCTCTGCAGAGGGACCTTGACAGGCTGGACAGATGGGCAGAGTCCAAGGGCAGGAAGTTGAACACATCCAAATGCCAGGTTCTACACATTGGCCACAGCAACCCCATGCAGAGCTACAGGCTGGGGACAGAGTGGCTGAGAGCAGCCAGGCAGACAGGAACCTGGGGGTACTGGTTGACAGCAGCTGAACATGAGCCAGCAGTGTGCCCAGGTGGCGAAGAAGGCCAATGGCATCCTGGTCTGTATCAGCAATAGTGTGGCCAGCAGGAGCAGGGAAGTCATTGTGCCCTGTGCTCAGCACTGATTAGGCCACAGCTTGAGTCCTGTGTCCAGTTCTGGGCCCCTCAGTTTAAGAAGGACATTGAGAGACTTGAAGGTGTCCAGAGAAGGGCAACAAGGCTGGGGAGAGCCCTTGAGCACAGCCCTGTGAGGAGAGGCTGAGGGAGCTGGGGTTGCTTAGCCTGGAGAAGAGGAGGTTCAGGGGTGACCTCATTGCTCTCTACAACTCCCTGAAGGGAGGTTGTAGCCAGGAAGGGGTTGGTCTCTTCTCCCAGGCAACCAGCACCAGAACAAGAGGACACAGTCTCAAGCTGTGCCAGGGGAGGTTTAGACTCGAGGTGAGGAGAAAGTTCTTCACCGAGCGAGTCATTAATCATTGGGATGTGCTGCCCAGGGAGGTGGTGGAGTCCCCATCCCTGGAGGTGTTCAAGAGGGGATTGGATGTGGCACTTGAAGCCGTGGTTTATTTAGTCATGAGGTGTTGGGTCACAGGTCGGACTTGATGATCTCTGAGGTCTTTTCCAACCTCATTGATTCTATGATTCTCTGATCCATCTGCTTAACTGGAAAGGTCTCTCAAAAGGACAGGGCACAGATTCACTTATGGGAAGGCAGCCACGTGCCGCTCAACACTGGTAGCAGAAACAAGCTGCTGCGGGCTTCCTCTGTTAACTGGCAAACTATTAATCATGTCTGGAGACATAGTTGAAGCTTGTGAATAGCAGACAGGGTGTCCAGTTGCCACTTGAACTTCAGAGAACACACTGAGTTGTGGCAAGCAGAGGCCATGATTAGTGCTAACCGTACCATGAAGTGGTTGCAAGCTGAATTAAAGCATGTCATATGCATAGCCACTAACATGATTGTTTTGGGGGGGGTGGGGTTGGGAAGAGAGTGATGAAAAGACCAAATACAGCACAAGGGAGTCCCTGAGAGACAGGAAGAGTGCAGTGTTTGTATCTCCCAGCAGGAAAGTTGAGCTGTTGAAAGGACACTGTGGTTTTAAGGAAGCACCCTGCATAAAATCTGACATGGTGATAAAAACAGTTCCATCTCCAGCAGCACCCATGTTATTCCCAGCATGGTAATGACTTAGATCTCAGCCTCTCTCTGCTTGCAAAGGGGATATTGTTCCATTGTGTCATCAGTCTCAGTCACTGCTAACCTGCTGTGCAATCTTTGATGGCAGCAGCAAAGTTCAGCAATATTCCTTTACCTGTATCTACCTGAGGGACATTCTTTGCCCTACCTTCCACAGCAAAAGCCTTTAGAGACCAATCCAACACCCAGCAGCATCACCTGGGACAAATAGATTGATCCAATTGTTCAGGTAGGATTCAGCAGGTCTAATTTCAGGTGCCTGCAAGGAAGCAGTTTATGACTTTAGTCACATAGAGCACCTGATTTGATTCACTGATTTTAGATGTCTAGATTCCAATGAACTAAGTGGCACTCTGCAAAGGGATACTCTGCATCCATACATCTAACTCAGGAAGATCATAGAATCACAGAATCAGTCAGGGTTGGAAGGGACCACAAGGATCATCTAGTTCCAACCCCCCTGCCATGGGCAGGGACACCCCACACTAGATCAGCCTGGCCACAGCCTCAGCCAGCCTGGCCTTAAACACCTCCAGGGACAGGGCCTCAGCCACCTTCCCTGGACAACCCATTCCAGGGCTTCACCACTCTCATGGGGAAGAACTTCCTCCTCACTTCCAGCCTCAATCTCCCCACCTCCAGCTTCATTCCATTCCCCCTAGTCCTATCACTACCTGAGATCCTGAGCAGTCCCTCCCCAGCCTTCCTGTAGCCCCCTTCAGATACTGGAAGGCCACAATGAGGTCACCTCAGATCCTTCTCTTCTCCAGACTGAACAGCCCCAACTCCTTCAGTCTATCCTCACAGGAGAGGTGCTCCAGCCCTCTGATCATCCTTGTGGCCCTTCTCTGAACACCTTCCAGCACCTCCAGATCCCTCTTGTAATAGGGGCTCCAGAACTGGAGGCAGTACTCCAGGTGGGGTCTCCCCAGAGCTGAGCAGAGGGGGAGAATCACCTCCCTTGCCCTGCTGGCCACACTTCTCTTCATGCAGCCCAGGCTCTGATTGACTTTCTGGGCTGCAAGTGCACACTGAGAGCTCCTGTTGAGCTTCTCCTCCCCCAGCACCCCCAAGTCTCTCTCCTCAGGGCTGCTTTCCAGCCAGTCACTGCCCAGCCTGGATTTGTGCCTGGGATTGCCTCGACCCAGATGCAGGACCCTGCATTTGCTCTTATTGAACTTCATGAGGTTGGCTTGTGCCCACCTCTCCAGCTAAACCATGGCACCAAGTGCCTCATCCAGTTTCCTCTGGAACACCTCCAGTGATGGTGACTCCACCACCTCCCTGGGCAGCACATTCCAATGGCCAATCTCTCTTTCTGGGAAGAATTTCTTCCTACATCCAGCCTAAATCTCCCCTGGCATAGTTTGAGACTGTGTCCTCTTGTTCTGGTGCTGCTTGCCTGGGAGAAGAGACCAACTCCCACCTGGCTACAACCTCCCTTCAGGTAATTATAGACAGCAATGAGGTCTACCCTGAGCCTCCTTGGCATGGTTGGCATGGTCCAAGGCTGGTGAGAGGTCTCGAGATCAAGCCCTATGAGGAGAGGCTGAGGGAGCTGGGGTTGCTTAGCCTGGAGGGAAGGAGGCTCAGGGGAGACCTTCTTGCTCTCTCCAACTACCTGAGGGGAGGTTGTAGCCAGGAAGGGGTTGGTCTCTTCTCCCAGGCAACCAGCACCAGAACAAGAGGACACAGTCTTACTGTATCCACAAGGTTTGCTGCAGTCGTTTCAAGCACAGAATCCCAGGGCCACCACTTCCCTCTTTCAGCTCCAGACATGAGGAAGGATTTTCACCATTGAATCAGCCACTTGCTCTGGCCTTTAGGTTAAGGCCTGCAAAACAAAAGGTCTCTCCCCTGTGTTGACAGCTGGATTCCTTTTGGTTACGACTACCCTCTGGCACTGCGCTGCTTTTTTTGATTATCCCGGCTAGATGACATCAAAATTCAGCTGAGTTTTTCAGGCAACAAACAGCTTTGTGAAACCAGGGTGCCCAAGCCACACAATCCTATGAACTGCCATCAGTCATTCTGAAAAGCCAGCTTCAGACAGCACCATCTCTGTTTGACACACCCTTTCTGAACATCAGGATTTATTCTTGGGAGCACACAATACCCTGGGTCTGTATTAAAGAATTCATTGTTACAGGCCACAGGACTCAATAAATATGGCCCAATCTTCAGCTTGCCACTTAAAAAGAAATAATGTCAGTTGTATAGATAAAACTAGGAAAAATTTGCCTCACACTTCATCTGCCTGTGATTAACAAACCATAGCCTGCACTGAGACTGATGAAAGAGCACCCTCCAGCCTGGCTGGTTTGGGAGCTCCTGGAAAGGACATCTGTTGTGCAATCCTTCTGTAACACTTGGCCTTACAGACTCACAGAATGGTAGGGGTTAGAAGGGACCCCTGAAGAAGATGTGCCAGCAGTGTGCCCAGGTGGCCAAGAATCCTGGCATGCATCAATAATAGTGTGGCCAGTAGGAGCAAGGAAGTCATTGTGCCCCTGTACTCTGCATTGGTTAGGCCACATCTTGAGTCCTGTGTCCAGTTCTGGGCTCCTCAGTTTAAGAAGGACATTGAGACTCTTGAATGTGTCCAGAGAAGGGCAACAAGGCTGAGGAGAGGCCTTGAGTACAGCCCTGTGAGGAGAGGCTGAGGGAGCTGAGGTTGCTTAGCCTGGAGAAGAGGAGGCTCAGAGGAGACCTTCTTGCTGTCACAACTACCTGAAGGGAGGTTGTAGCTAGGAAGGGGTTGGTCTCTTCTCCCAGGCAAGCAGCACCAGAAGAAGAGGACACAGTCTCAAGCTGTGCCAGGAGAAGTTTAGGCTGGAGGTGAGGAGAAAGTTCTTCACTGAGAGAGTTGTTGGCCATTGGAATGTGCTGCCCAGGGAGGTGGTGGAGTCGCCATCCCTGGAGGTGTTCAAGCGGGGATTGGATGTGGCACTTGGTGCCATGGTTCAGTCATGAGGTCTGTGGTGACAGCTTGGACTTGGTAATCTTTGAGGTCTCTTCCAACCTTGGTGATTCTGTGATTCTGTGAACTCCAGAGGGTCCAGTGCTCTGCTACCCTCAAAGGCAAGAAGTTTTTCCTTCTGTTTGCATGGAACCTCCATTGTTCCAGTTTGTTCTCATTGCCTCTTGTCCTGTCACTGGACACCAGTGAATAGAGCCTACCTCCACCCTCCTGACATTTGCCCCATAGATATTGATAAGTATTAATGCCATCCCCCTCCTCATTACACACAGTTGCTCTGAGTGCTCTTTTCCATAGGAATGAGGGGCACAGTCACCCCTTCCTCACCAGTGTGCTTCCCTGGGGAGCTTCATACTGAAGCTCTTTCTCCACCTTGCACCTCTGGGGGAAACCAGTGTGGGAAGTCCGTGTGTGCTACAGTCTGTCTGCTACAGTCTGTCTGCTGCCTGCAGCAAGCTCTACTCAGCGTTTATTTCTTGGGCTACCTCTGGCATTACTCAGCTAGATCGCTGCCTAGTGGAGACAAGTATGTGGACACAAGGGAGAAGGCTGAAAATCAATTGCAGTAAAGTTTGCTGGTGAGAGGAGCACCACAGGGCAAAGAAAGGGAAATCGCACCGAATGTGTAGGGAGCCGATAGAGCAGTTGTGCTTTCCTGAGGGAAAACTAAGCCAGGTTCAAGGACTCAGGTCTCCTGTCAAAGTCTTCTACCCCATCTCTGCAGTACTGTCTGACACCAAGGTCAAGTGGGCAAAACCAGATTACACTCTTGGCAGCAAGGCTTGGATTCTGCAGGAGATGAGAATGGCCCTGGGTGAAGTGACCTTCAGAGTGAAAAGTCTTTGCTTTAGCCTGATGGAAAGAAGGGAGAGGAAGGGGAGGAAGGAAGGGAGGAAGGGAGGAAGAAAGGGAGGAAGGAAGGGAGGAAGGAAGGAAGGGAGGGAGGAAGGGAGGGAGGAAGGAAGGGAGGGAGGGAGGAAGGAAGGGAGGGAGAAGTGAAGGAAGGGAGAGGGGAGGGAGGAAGGAAGGAAGGAAGAAGGAAGGAAGGAAGGAAGGAAGGAAGGAAGGAAGGAAGGAAGGAAGGAAGGAAGGAAGGAAGGAAGGAAGGAAGGAAGGAAGGAAGGAAGGAAGGAAGGAAGGAAGGAAGGAAGGGAGGGAGGGAGGGAGGGGGAGGGAGGGAGGAGGAAGGAAGGAAGGAAGGAAGGAAGGAAGGAAGGAAGGAAGGAAGGAAGGAAGGAAGGAAGGAAGGAAGGAAGGAAGGAAGGAAGGAAGGAAGGAAGGAAGGAAGGAAGGAAGGAAGGAAGGAAGGAAGGAAGGAAGAAGAAGGAAGAAAGGAAGAAAGGAAGAAAGGAAGAAAGGAAGAAAGAAAGAAAGAAAGAAAGAAAGAGAAAGAAAGAAAGGAAGGAAGGAAGAAAGAAAGAAAGAAAGAGAGAGACTGGAGATTAATGATGTAGGAGAATTGAGGGGGAAAAAGATGGAGAGGAAGAATTAATAAATTATAATACAAATGTCCTGCAGAAAGCCTGTGAGCATGATTGCAGAACTACAACCAACCCTGCCTCTTTGTGCAGGGTTGTGCATAAAAAACAAAGGTTAAGTCCTAGGGAGACAGGTAACACCTGCTGAGAATAGAATAGAATAGAATAGAATAGAATAGAATAGAATAGAATAGAATAGAATAGAATAGAATAGAATAGAATAGAATAGGTTGAATAGAATAGAATAGAATAGAATAGAATAGAATAGAATAGGTTGGAAGAGACCTTCAAGATCATCGAGTCCAACCAGTCACCCAGCATTATCTAAGCAACTAAACCATGGTGCCAAGCACCCTATCAAGTCTCCTCCTAAATACCTCCAGGGATGGCAACTCCACCACCACTCTGGGCAGCACATTCCAATGGGCTCTCTCTGTGTAGAACTTCTTCCTAACCTCCAGCCTAAACCTCCCCTGGTACAGACTGAGACTGTGTCCTCTTGTTCTAGCGCTAGTTGCCTGGGAGAAGAGACCAACCTCTGCCTGTCTACAACCTCCCTTAAAGTAGCTGTAGAGAGCAATAAGGTCACCCCCTGAGTCTCCTCTTCTCCAGGCTAAGCAACCCCAGCTCCCTCAGCCTCTCCTCACAGGGGCTGTGCTCCAGACCTCTCCCCAGCCTCGTTGCCCTTCTCTGGACACATTCAAGTGTCTCAGTTGGCACCACCTCTCTTCATCTTTTAAATATCTCCAGGGATGGGGATTCAACCACCTCCATGGGGATCCTATTTCAGGGGAGAATTTTCTTCTAATACCCAAAGCAGCCAAAGAAATGAAGAGGGGGGAAAAAAAAAACCACACAGCCCCAAACAAAACAAAACAACGCCCCTCCTCCCCCCCCCCCCCAAAAGAGAACAAACCCAAACCTCAACCTAATAAACATGCACACCCCCCAACAAAAACACCCCACACAGAAAAAAGAAATGAGAAGAAGGCTGCCTTGATCATGGGCAATGATTCCTCTTTTCCTCAACCATTCCAGAAACTGACATTATGGCCATGGCTTCCTACTCAGTGCATTCCTTCTCACTGTAAACCAGAAGAATTACTTCACTGCACAGACAAGAGGACAACTTTGCCCACCCTGAAATTTTGCCATCTCTAGTGAAGAAGGTTTAAATAGTGACAGAAGCTTTACAGCACAACACAGGCAGAGAAACAAGACACTCCATCTTGGGGAGATGACACATACCAACTTCTAGGCTTGTTATTGATGTCCTATCAGATACAACCACCCCGGATTATCCTGACAGGAATGGTAGCACGCAGCAGAGAAGGTGCAAACAGTCATTTTGACTCGCTGCAGGAAAACATGCACTCGGCACATGGCACATTTTGAGGATGTTATCATGTCAGAGGGGACACCTATCAGCTAAAGAGAGGCATAAAGCATTTGTGGCTTTCTCAACACATGCTTGCCCCAGGCCTTTTTATACACAAACAAGCTGCTTCTCGAAAGCAAAGCCGCAGAGCCCAGAAGAGCAATTATTTGGCACACGCCTACTTAAAATGCTGTCAAAGCACCAGACTTGAGGAAAGAGAAGAAGGAATAGAAGTCAAGAACTTTTGACTAGAAGTTCAAGAACAGCAGAGTCATGAAACTAAAATGGCTCTGCCTTAATATTTGTTTTGAACACTAACTCTTGCTGCTGAAAAAGTCCACACAACGTTAACAATAGCAACAAGCGAGAACATGCATGCTTTAAACACCACCACCGCCAAACCCCTTTGAAATGACCATGAGCCCTATGTCTTGCTGGAATCTCATTACTTAAGACATATATTCCTGAGGAGAACTTTCAAGCAAGCCTGGCTAAATTGCGTTTTCTCGGGTAAATAAATTGCCTGCGTGTGACTTTCTCTCGCTTCACAGCAGCAGAGTTATGTAAAAGCTGGTTATTTGAAGCATAACCTTTCTGATGAAACCTCAGCTGATGTCAGGTAATTATTTGTCACCCGAATCTAATACTTCCCACCCGGTGCCAAGTCATTTTCGTGGGATCTGCGGGGTGTGATGTGGCTCAGGAATACCTTGGCGATCCGTCACCACTGCAAATCACTGGAGCTGGAACCATCTGCCTCTGTTTACCCAGCAACCAGAGTCGCGTTGCTAATGCGAAGGTCACCCCATGTGAACCCATCAATCAGCACGTCGGTGTTTTCAGCCTCCTACCAATATCAGAAATAAGTTCCAGGGAACAGCTTTTAACCCTTCACTGTTTCAAAACAGCTAAATACACAGAACCATAAACCATAGAATTGTTTGGGTTGGAAAAGACCTTTAAGACCATCGAGTTCAACCCTTACCTAACTCTACCAAGTCTAGTGCTAAATGAGGTCCCTCAGCACTGTATCTCTGCCTCTTTGAAACACTTCTAGGGATAAGGATTCAACCACCTCCCTGGGGAGCCTCTTCCAGTGGTTGAGAACTCTTTCAGTGGTTTCTTCTAATGGCCAGCCTAAACCTCTCCCCTGGGGCAATTTGAAGCATCCATCCTCCATGTCTGAAATTGTCAGCGTCTCATCCAAAATGACTTTCAGTCTGCAGCTTCAGCAGCACAAGAAATCCTGCAGCTTGCCATTCAAAACCTGCAATTTATTTCCTGAATGGATCACAAGAGAGACATTGTGGCTAATCCAGCAGTAACTTATGGATTTGAATTTCAAGGGTTGGACTAGATGATCTTCAGAGGACCCTTCCAAGCCCTATCATTTAGTGATTCTGTGATTGCCAGCTGTACTGATTCTGTGATTACCAGCTGTACTAAGAATACCATTTCAGCTCATTTCAGTCAATACTAAGGAGCTTTTTATTTCCTGTGAGTTTTAATTGGTGCCTGTATTTGTTTATGACTAATTTGAATTTTAGGGGGTGAGGTTTATGCAAAGATTGCAAACATAACCAGCTGCTCAATCATATTTTATGGTAAGGTGCTGTGTACCTTTTTTCCTTTGTACAGATCCATGCCTTCATGCTCTTTTTGTGACCAAAGCTAGCCAGAGTAATGAGAAAAACATTATTTCTCTTTCTAAATTGTTTGTAGACAGAGACATTGATTTGTTTCTTGTCTGAAATGCTTAGCCCAAGCATGCCTCAGGTTGCAAACTCTTCATAACTGACATGCAGTGACTAATCAAATGGCCTCCTATTCCCAGTACTTGCATTGGAAGATTTCTCTATCTGTATGTGGGTTGGAGCCCTGAACAGAGAAGAGAAGAACTTGAAAAAGGTCTGGACTACAAAGATTCCAAACTCCAAGACCTGAAGCAGCTTATCTTGAAGTTTATGGGAAAGAGAAGTACCTTAAAAAGACAAGATCTTTATGCACCACTGAAATGTATCCACCTCTGGGCAGTAGTTCATGATAGTAGCTGAGATTTCCTCAGCAGCTGAGGTCAGAGGGTGAAAAAATATCAACTGAAACTGAAGGAGTTGATTTTGACTGGGGGCCTACCTTCACTAGGCCTGGATGCTGACTACATGCAGTCCTAACCCTCTGAAAGTGAGACGATCCAGATTAGATCTTGAGGTGATGAAAGGTGGTCTTTAAAAGAGATTCACCCTTGTTGTGTTCCCAGTCGCTGGGTGGGGAGACAGTTGGCTATTATTATCCACAGCATTTCCCTACATGTCCTAGATGGCTTCACTATTTGTGTTTGGTGTGGATTTTCTTTCTTTCTTTTGGTGGTTTTTTTTGGGGGGGTGTTTACTTGGTTGAGGTTTGGTTTTGTTTTGGTTCGGGGGGGGGGGGGGTGTTGTTTTGTTTTATTGGGGGGCTGTGTGGTTTTGGTTTTTTTTCTCCTCTTCATTTCTTTGGCTGCTTTGGGTTTGTTATAAACCTGTTTTAAAACTTGTGCTCTTCATCAAGATTTGTAATACAAAATGGAGTGATCTTAAGAAGAGACTGGATGGGGATCTTGGTGCCATGGTTTAGTTGATTAGATGGTGTTGGGTGATAGATTGGACTTGATGATCTCAAAGGTCTTTTCCAACCTGGTTAATTCAATTCAATTCAATTCAATTCAATTCAATTCAATTCAATTCAATTCAATTCAATTCAATTCAATTCAATTCAATTCAATTCAATTCAATTCAATTCAATTCCATTCCATTCTATTCCATTCTATCCTATTCTATCCTATTCTATTCATTGACAAAAGTAATGCTGTCTTTCTGTGATGCAGCTTTGTGCATCTCTTGTGCAATTTCATCTCGCCTCTATAGTTCTTCTAAAGTGACGTAGGAGGGAATGATTTTGGCATCTTAGGTGTTTTGTCGCTCACACAAAATCCAGTGACAAGTCCTCAGAATGTCTGTGATGAGATGGTGTTCTCAGCAGCTTGCTGCAGTGGCAGAGATGACAGTATGAGGTGCTAACACAAATCAGTGATTAATGGGACATAAGACCCCAGTTAGATTAGATTGGATTAGGCATTCACAGACCTCATTTAAATTAAAGCCATCACACATAAGAAATAATCCTGGGGTTTCTTGCCTTGCCAGTGAGCTATTCCAGATTTCTGGTGGCAGGGAACTTTCACTCAGAGAAGTCTTGCATATCATGATCCCTAGACCTGAACTCTTTCTGTCTACTACTTGTTTTATACAAGCAGCAGCAAAAAACAGCTAAAGGAACCAGAAGTAGCTTCCAGGCCTTGGCCCTGGCCACATTGCATGTTACACTGGTGTAGACAAAGATAGGATTTGGAACCAACAAACCCATGTAAGTATTCACTCCTGACCCAGTAAAATGTGTTTTATATGGTGCTAACTCAAGATAGTAAAGAACTGCTGCTTTATATTTTTTTGTTCAGAAAATTGAACAAATATTAATCAATTGAGAATGCCCTGGAACAGAGGAGGGCTTGGGGGTGTGGGGTGTGGGGGGTGTGACCTGTGGGACTTAATAGTTAAGTATTTGTTGTACTCTACGATCTTAAAAGTGTTTTCCAACTGAAAGGATTCTATTCTATTCTATTCTATTCTATTTACCCCCTCAGATGGCTCAGTTGGTATGGCATCAGACCCTCAATGGGAAGGTTGTGAGTTCAAGCCTGCAGTGGGCAGTAGTGTCCTCCCTACTCTAGTTATGAGGTCTGTGGTAACAGGTTGGACTTGATGATCTTTGAGGTCTCTTCCAACCTTAGGAATACTGAATATTCTATTCTATTTTATTCCGTTCCGGGAAGTCATTGTGCCCAGTGCTCAGCACTGGTCAGCCACACCTTGAGTCCTGTGTCCAGTTCTGGGCCCCTCAGTTTAGGAAAGATGTTGAGTTGCTGGAAGGTGTCCAGAGAAGGGCAACAAAGCTGGGGAGGGGTTTGGAGCACAGCCCTGTGAGGAGAGGCTGAGGGAGCTGGGGTTGCTTAGCCTGGAGAAGAGAAGGCTCAGGGGAGACCTTCTTGCCATCTACAACTACTTGAAGGGAGGTTGTAGACACGTAGGATTTGGTCTCTTCTCCCAGGCAACCAGCAGCAGAACAAGAGGACACAGTCTCAAGCTGTGCCGGGGGAGGTTTAGACTGGATGCTAGGAAGAAGTTCTTCCCAGAAAGAGAGATTGGCCATTGGAATGTGCTGCCCAGGGTGGTGATGGAGTCACCATCACTGGAGGTGTTTAGGAAGAGACTGGATGGGGTGCTTGGTGCCATGGTTTAGTTGATTAAATGGTCTTGGGTGATAGGTTGGACTTGATGATCTTGAGGGTCTTTTCCAACCTGGTCTATTCTTCTATTCTATTCTATTCTATTCTATTCTATTCTATTCTATTCTATTCTATTCTATTCTATTCTATTCTATTCTATTCTATTCCTGTGGTAAGGATTGCAGGAATGTGTGGCTATGTGTTACCAGGCACACAGACTCCTCTAAATATTTTTCTTCCCTATAGGACCACTAGGTCAGTCCCTTTATGAGCTAGGGTTACCTTTTCTCCTGTTAGCTCATGCTAAACAAAGCCAGCTTCGTGCAAGAACAGTTTCATCTGGCTAATGCAGTAGTAGCTGGGTATCTTCCTGCTATTTCTATGGGCACTTTAGTTTGTATTACTGTAAGGGTTTTTTTCCCCATAAAATCCGTGTGTATTTTGGTTTTTTGTGTGCCAAATTATGCTCTCTCCTTTAGTCTCAGTACTTAAATATGGATTTACTTTAATGGAGTTTCTCAAATAAGGATTATGGAAGATTAGTTGTGTTGCTTCAGATGCAGGTCCTCACATGAGGGAAAGTGTGCTTTGGCCTTTAGATATATTTCTACTTGCCTGCTTCAAGGTCTTGGTAAGTCACTGTCAAGTCAGAGCCCTTGCTTGATCCCAGGAAAGCACTCAGAGAAACATAGCTCAGCTAGAGACAGGAGCACATCAATAAGCACCCTGGCTGGGTATCTCTACCATGGCTAGTATGAAGCAGTTAATGGATATGGACTGGGATGACAGATGCTGGTTTACTGTCAGGGCTTTATGTGAAGCAGAAATCAGGCATGAACCAGCAGGTAGTGTCACACATCTGGACCCCTCAGTCAGCACTTCAGCCAACACCATCAACACTTCAGCAAATCTCTCATCCAAAGCTTTTTTACCACAACTAGAAAGACAAACAAAACCGTTGGTGAATCTACTATTGCTGATCCCTGTCTCACTGGTGATGCTCAGCTGGTGATTCACAGGCTTGCTCAGAAGATACACAGATGTTTTTCTAGTGTAGCTTGGGCTTCAGTGTATCAAGGAAAGGATGAGAACTCATTCCTGACTAATTCTGCTCCAACATCTGAATTTCAACTCAGCTCTTTGCTGCCACAGAGCACCCTTTTCCTGGACAGCTGTGACAAGCATTGTGGGAGCAGTGAGGGACACCCTTAGGTGGGGACCTCAGCTTGGTGCATCAGATCTGTCTGGAGGTACCTCACCACAGCTGCAGTACAGCAGAGGAGCTGTCTTCTGCCATGTCCCTGGTATGAAGGTGCCCTTTGCAGCCTGGAAAGAAGAGGGCAGCAAAGGGAAGAGACAGCAAAAGGAGAGTTTAGAAATGAATTAGTTAAAAAGTCTCTCTCCATGTGAACCTGTCAATCTTCTGTAGAGGATTAAACCCATGGGGGTGAGGAAGCCCAGGCACACACACATAGTATCAGTAAAGCCTTGTGGTTAATTATAGCTCTGAAATCTGACAGAGAAAAATTAGAGGGGAGAGGGACAGCTGCGGGATCCTGGGGTGTAGAGTCTGATTTCCTCTGTAATCTGTAGCTCACCAAAGATCTTCGCTTTGGAAAAATAAAGTTCAGCCATTTCTAGTCCCTGCCTGCTGCTTTTCCATTGCCTCATGTGTGCCATGAGCCTCTGAGCTCCTAGCAGGGCCCCCATAGCAGCAGCTTGCCCCATGCTAAGCGAGGGTGGCTTGTGCCAACAAGAAACACGCATGAGTTAGGACCGCTCAGATGCTCTTCTTTTCTTTCCTCTTAGCTTTTTGTTTTCAGCCTGGTACAAAAGATGGGTCAGGAAGACTAGTGCTAGTTTTGTTCTTCTTAAATCTGCCTGCAAACCTCTCCTAAACATGGAATTAAAATGAAGTTGACCAAGTGTTACTGTTGTCTGATCACATGCCTTTCGGAGCCTCTGGCCTCCAGAGCTGGATCCTGCAGAAACAATCCTGACAAACCTGCATTTGAGAGCTGGATCCTCCAGAGCTGGATCCTGCAGAAACAATCCTGTCAAACCTGCATTTGAGAGCTGGATCCTCCAGAGCTGGATCCTGCAGAAACAATCCTGACAAACCTGCATTTGAGAGCTGGATCCTCCAGAGCTGGATCCTGCAGAAACAATCCTGACAAACCTGCATTTGAGAGCTGGATCCTCCAGAGCTGGATCCTGCAGAAACAATCCTGTCAAACCTTCATTTGAGAGCTGGATCCTCCAGAGCTGGATCCTGCAGAAACAATCCTGTCAAGCCAGCATTTGAGAGCTGGATCCTCCAGAGCTGAATCCTGCAGAAACAATCCTGACAAACCTGCATTTGAGAGCTGGATCCTCCAGAGCTGGATCCTGCAGAAACAATCCTGTCAAACCTGCATTTGAGAGCTGGATTCTCCAGAGCTGGATCCTGCAGAAACAATCCTGTCAAACCTGCATTTTGAGGATAAGGATAAGGATAGTATAAGGTCTGTGTATTGCATCTGCCCCCCCTTTGGAGCATGGGACTCTTCAGGAGAGTTGATTTCCTGCCCTGAATCTGCTTACCTGCTTAGATATAATGATCTTGTATTAAAAACAAATGGAGGCTCCATAAGGTGGTGGCAACATGAGCTGAAAGGGTGAGGCCAAACATTACACAAAGCTGGGATCACTGTTTTTAAGGCTAGTGCCTCTGGTCTGGATTGCAATGGTTTGAGGCAATTTAATGTACACAGGCAACTAATAACTCTTCAGAGATATAAAAGCCCAGTCTGGAGTTGGGACTGGGTCTCCACTACAGGGTCAGCATCACTGTTGGATGCAATCATAACTTTTAATGCATCTTGGAAGGACAAAGCAGCTCCAATGAGCTGGAAAATATTAGTGATGTGCCAATGCTTGAAGAGTAAATGTGGTGGAGAATTATAGGTCGCTTAGCTTGACAACAGCCTGAGGCAAAAGTCATGTACTGGCTGAACAGAAGATGGAAAATCCTACACAACTTTAATAACTTCTTTAAGTTAGGAATTTCTTAGAGCAGTTCCTTCTTTAGTATTACTATTGTTTACCAGTATTTTCCAAGGAAGATTAATTTAAAACATCCATACCAGCTTAATGTCTTGCTGCACTACCAGGCACGTATTAAATGTGATTCATCCTCAACACCAGAATAAAGTGCAAGCTTGACAGAAACCCAGACCCTGGATTCTGCCAGCTCATTAGAAGTTAAGCACAATGCATAATATTACATTCCTTTAGAGATGTATGGCAAATGATTTTTTAATTGCATGATTATGGCTAACCAAATTCTCATGTCCCCATTCACAGTCACTCATCTAGAATAAATTGGACTCGCGGATCTTTGAGGTCTCTTCCAACCTTAGTGATACCGTGAATAGAATAGAATAGAATAGAATAGAATAGAATAGAATAGGACAGAATAGAATAGAATAGAATAGAATAGAATAGAATAGAATAGAATAGAATAGAATAGAATAGAATAGAATAGAATAGAATAGAATAGAATAGAATAGAATAGAATAGAATAGAATTAGAATAGAATAGAATAGAATTAGAATAGACCAGGTTGGGAAAGACCTTGGAGATCATCAAGTCCAACCTATCACCTAACACCATCTAATCAACTAAACCATGGCACCAAGCACCCCATCCAGTCTCTTCCTAAACACCTCCAGTGATGGTGACTCCACCACCTCCCTGGGCAGCACATCCCAATGGCCAATCTCTCTTTCAGGGAAGAATTTCTTCCTAACATCCAGGCTAATACATCACAAGTTCCTAGACTTCATTTGGGTAAGAGATGCAAACAGACCTAGACTCACAGAGTCATTTAGGTTGGAAAAGGCCTTTAAGATCACTGTGTCAAGCCATGTCATAACAATGGCAAGTCCACCAGCAAAACAAGTCCCTTAGTGCCACATCTGCACATCTCTTAAGTACCTTCAGGAATGGCAACTCAGCCACTGGTTGAAACCCAGCCCCTGGACTCTGCCAGCTCATTAGAAGTTAAGCACAATGCAAAATATCACATTCCTCATGAAATCTATGATAAATGATTTTTTAATTGTATAATTATGGTTAACCAAATTCTCATGTCCCCATTCACAGTCACTCACATAGAATAGAATAGAATAGAATAGAATAGAATAGAATAGAATAGAATAGAATAGAATAGAATAGAATAGAATAGAATAGAATAGAAGTAGAGTAGGAGTAGAATTAACCAGGTTGGAAAAGACCTTTGAGATCATCAAGTCCAACCTATCACCCAACACCATCTAATCAACTAAACCAATAAACATCAAGCACCCCATCCAGTCTCCTCCTAAACACCACCAGGGATGGTGACTCTACCACCTCCCTGGGCAGCACATTCCAATGGCCAATCTCTCTTGCTGGGAAGAACTTTCTCCTCACCTCCAGCCTAAACCTCCCTTGGCTCAGCTTGAGACTGTGTCCTATTGTTCTGTTTCTAGTTGCCTGGGAGAACAGACCAACCCCCACCTGGCTACACCTGCTGCAATATAAACCAGGCAGATTAGTTAAAACTGCCTTTACCAGTGACTTAAGCTGTACCAGCCTGACTTTGCCCTCACACAAAGATCCAAAGAGCTGGTTTGCCAGCTCTCTGCAACAGACAGTAAGCAGCGGCATGGATGCAAAGGCAGATCAGATTGCTCAGAGCCTGGTCCAGCTGTGTTTGAACATCTCCAAGGGTGGAGATCACAGAAAAGCCTAAGCTGACATTCCTTCCTTCACAAAACACCCATTCCCCTATGGAGAGAACATTTTTTCCTTTGCTGGGCTCATAAGAATAAAATCCTCTGCATCTGTGTATTGATTTACAGCCTCTTCTGTATTCTGCTGGCTTTGCAAAACAATCCCTTTCCTGTTAACCCATGCATGGGGGCATGACCTAGAGGACACAGCTACAGTAACCTAACATAACCACCCAGTGGGCTTTGCAGCTCCCACTTGATGCACACATTTACACTGGGTCAAAAGTTCTTCTTGCAGCTGATGGGGTTTTTTTTATCCCCAGCAAGGCAAGAAGCCAGGTTTGGTTTTGCTTGCATAGCTGGGTGATGGTAGATACCAGACAGTTCCAGCTTTCATGAAGTCTTCATGATAGCTAGCCAGTTAGGTGGGTTTACTTCCCAAGAACACCTTGTGATTGACAGATAGAGGCTGTAGGAAAAGGCAGAATACAGTGAGATTGATTCACTATTAATTTACCCTTTAATGGAATCACACAAGGGTTTTGCCAGGAAAAGACTTTTAAGATCATTGAGTCCGTCTGGCAACCTAACAACTCCATGGTCATTAAATCATGTCCCAAAGTGCCATGTCCACAGGTTTTTGGAACACGTCTATGGATGGTGACTCCACCACCTCCCTGAGCAGCCTGCTCCAATGGCTGACCACTCCTTCAGGAAGGAAATTTTTCCTAATATTCAAACTAAACCTCCCCTGGTTCAACTTGAGGCCATCCCCTCTTGTCCTATCACTTGTTACTTGGGAGAAGAGACAAAACCCCCACCTTGTTCCAACTCCTTTCAGCGAGTTGTAGAGAGAGAGATTGTCTTCCCTCAACCTCCACTTCTCTAGGCTAAACAACTTCAGTTATCATAGAATCATAGAATCCATAAGGTTGGAAAAGACCTCAGAGATCAGCAAGTCCAACCTGTCACCCAACACCTCATGACTAACTAAACCATGGCATCAAGTGCCATGTCCAATCCCCTCTTAAACACCTCCAGGGACAGTGACTCCACCACCTCCCTGGGCAGCACATTCCAATGGCCGATTACTCTTTCTGGGAAGAACTTTCTCCTCACCTCCAGCCTAAGCCTCCCCTGTCACAGTTTGACACTGTGTCCTCTTGTTCTGGTGCTGATTACCTGGGAGAAGAAACCAACTCCCACCTGGCTGCAACCTCCCTTCAAGTAGTTGTAGACAGCAAGGATGTCTCCCCTGAGCATCCTCTTCTCCAGGCTAAGCAACCCCAGCTCCCTCAGCCTCTCTTCACAGGGCTGTGCTCCAGACCTCTCCCCAGCCTCATTGCCCTTCTCTGGACACATTCAAGTGCCTCAATATCCTTCTTAAATTGAATAACCCAGAACTGGACACAGGACTCAAGTGTCCAGTGCTGAGCACAGGACACTAACCAGTGCTGAGCACAGGAGCACAATGACTTCCCTGCTCCTGCTGGCCACCCTGTTTCTGATGCAGGCCAGGATGCTGTTGGCCTTCATGGCCACCTGGGCACACTGCTGGCTCATGTTCACCTGGCTATCAACCAGTACCTCCTTTCTGTCATTCAAGAGCAAACCTGTTGAAGGTTTAATGGCAGCCTAAGCAAAGCTGGGAATCCGGTTGCTGTAGGACTGCCATTAAGATCACTGAGCCACCCGCAAGGAGCCAGGCTTCCCAGAGAGGTAAGGCTGTGATCTGTCCTGAGGCAAACCAGGGCTGCCTACCTCTGTGTCACTACAGCAAACTGAAACACTGCTTTGGAGACCTGAATTAGTGAGCAAGACTGAGACTGGGGCCACAGCGCTGACAGACCCCGCAGCCACAAAACTGCTTAAGCACTTGCTGGTTTCTCCATCAGGGCAGAAATTGCTCCCTAACTGTTTGCACCACAGCCTAGTGAGAACACAGACTGTGAAACTGCTGAGTGTTGTAACCCCATAGTTAACCCACAGCTCAGCTGCTCTTGTTTTTGCCAGTTTGCCTTTGTTTCCTCCCCTTCCACTCAACCCCTTCATTCTCCTGGCTTCCCCACTCTCCATTCATTTTCTCCTTGCAGCACAGTTTTCTCCTGTGCTTCCTTTTTATTCTCTTTCTTTGAGCCACTTCTATTCCCCTCCCTTCCATTCCCTTCCCCCTGGCCTGCATTTTCAGGCAGAGTTTTGGACTTTGAGCTCAGTTTTATTCCTCCCTGGAGAAATTACTTCATGCCTTGGCTCTAATGAGCATTTTGCTAACTGTGAGCCCTTGCTGCTTGGTCTGTGTGGTGATGTGCATGCCAGCAATTGGGAGTTCTGGTGTGTTTTTTCTCTGCTATGCTTTTCTTCTCCTGCTCTCCTTTCTTTTCCCTAGTCTAAGTTAGCCATATGATGGCTGAAGACAGCAAAGGGTTGGATGACTTGGTAAGACCTTCTATATTAGATCACTGCTGTTCAGGATCTCCGGAGAACAACCTCAACAGCTCAGCACAGACTCCAACAAGAATGAACCTCCTGAGCACATATAAGGTTCCCCCTGTGGGGGATATTTTCCCCATTCATTTTGCAAGCAGATTAAGCTGCCCATGGGTTACACATGCTCTGCAGTGTGGACATAGGTCTGGGTTGCCATCTGTGGAGGCATGTGTCAGCTGAGCCCTGCTTTCCTGAAGCTTTTGTTGGCTGAAACCAGTTCATTCACCAGCAGCTTTCCAATGTTCCCAGCTCTGACCAATTCCCCTCTACCTCATAAACACAGGATTTCTCTAAGTTTTAAAGGCCCTCAGGTGCCCTAACTTGATCTGTTCCGTTCAACCACTTCCTGTAAACAGACATTTATGGTAATTTTAGGGGCCACCAGGGCCCCTTCTCTATTCAAAGTGAACCTTTGCTCCCAAATGTCTAGACTTTGACGTCCTCCCTCCCCAGCTTCCACACTCAAACACTACTGTGCTTCCCACTTCAGCATTTGCCTCTGAAGTGTCTGGTCCAGTCCCTCTGGTTCTTTCTTACTGTCTTTACAGCTGCTGAACACCCTACTTGTCAGATGTGAGAAGACACCAACGGAGCAGTAGTCTGCAGAACTTCCTTACACAAAGCAGCCACAAAATAGCCCACCAGCAAGAGGCCAAGCTTCAGTCCACTGCAGCTCTCCATAAAACAGAGACCACAGAAGGAATCTTGGCTCCAGCTGGTAGAAGGTGACAGACCTTGAAAGTGATTTTAGTGCCTGGAAAAGCTCAAGAGCACAAAGTTTCATGCTGGAAGAGCCACTGGTGTTTCTAAAGCTGTAGTTCACATCACCAAACCACAGAGTCACAGAATGCTTGAGGTTGAAAGGTACCTCCGGAGATCACCCAGTCCAGCCCCCCCTGCTAAAGCAGGTTCACCTAGAACAGGTTGCACAGGAACACACCCAGGCAGCTTTGGAATCTCCAGAGAAGGAGACTCCACAACTTTGGGCAGCCTGGTCCAGTGCTCCAGATCCATCAATAAAAAGACATTTTCCCATATGTGTTCCAGTTTGTGCCCATTGCCCCTTGTCCTGTTACTGCACACTACTGAAAAGAGGCCAGCTTGAACTCTACCCTTCAGCTGTTGAAAAGCACTGACAGGATTCCCTCTCAGTTTTGTCTTTTACAGGTTAAAGAGTCCCATGTCTCAGCTTCTGTTCATAAGAGAGAGGTTCCAGTCCCCTCAGCATCTCTGTGGCCCTCTCTTGGACTCACTCTAGTATTTCCTTGTCTCTCCTGAACTGGAGAGCCCAGACCTGGACACAATACTCTGTCTGCGGCCTCTCCAGGGCAGTGTAGAGAGGGATGATAACCTCTCAACCTGCCAGACATGCTCTTCTTAATGTATCCCAGAATGCCATTGGCTTTCTTGGCCATGAGGGCACATTTCTAGTTCATGGTGAACTTGCCCACCAGCACACCTAGGTCTTTGTGTACCACCCAGACTGCTTGGCCACTGTGGCTGTACCTGTGACAGCAGCTCTCCACAAAACCTAGCTAGCCTTTGCTCATTGCTGTGTGCCATGCCATGGTTTCATTCAAGTCCTGATTAATTGCCTAGTCTGGGAGCCACATTCAAGACCTTAATTCTGGGTGATTTCCCAAGAGCTGTACATGACAGCAAGCAGTATTTCTTTAGTGCTCAGCCTTGGCTCTCTGTCTTGAAAGTGCAATTTTTGCTCATGACATTCAATATCTCATCTTCCCTTCCAAGGTATAAGTTGATAATAAGAGTGAAAGCCAGAATAGAATAGAATAGAATAGAATAGAATAGAATAGAATAGAATAGAATAGAATAGAATAGAATAGAATAGACCAGGTTGGAAAAGACCTCAGAGATCATCAAGTCCAACTTGTCATCCAACACCATCTGGTCAACTAAACTATGGCACCAAGTGTCTCATCCTGTCTCCTCTTAAACACTTCCAGTGATGCTGACTCCACCGCCTCCCTGGGCAGCACATTCCAATGGCCAATTACTCTTTCTGGGAAAAACTTCTTCCTAACCTCCAGCCTAAACCTCCCCTGGCACAGCTTGAGACTGTCCTCTTGTTCTGGTAAAGGTTGCCTGGGAGAAGAGACCAACCCCCTCCTGGCTATAACCTCCCTTCAGGTAGTTGTAGACAGCAATAAGGTCTCCCCTGAGCCTCCTCTTCTCCAGGCTAAGCAACCCCAGCTCCCTCAGCCTCTCCTCATAGGGCTGTGCTCCAAACCCCTCCCCAGCCTTTTTGCCCTTCTCTGGACACATTCCAGCAACTCAACATCTTTCCTAAACTGAGGGGCCCAGAACTGGACACAGGACTCAAGGTGTGGCCTATCCAGTGCTGAGCACAGGGCACAATGACTTCCCTGTTCCTGCTGGCCACACTGTTCCTGATGCAGGCCAGGATGCCATTGGCCTTCTGACCACCTGGGCACACTGCTGGCTCATTATAGTGAACATGTTGGCCAAGGTGATTAACAGTGATCAGTTCAGGCTACAAAGGCCCTTGCATTCACTCATCTCTGCAAGCTCAACTAAGATCCTGATCCCAGGAGACAGTCAACACTTCTGTTCTAGGTGATTCCACATCTGAGGGCCACTGCAGCTCAGACTGCTGCTGCTATTGGCTGGTGTGCTGAAGTTCAGTCTCTTTGGGAGATGAATCAAGTGACTACTGTCCTCCACGAGTCATCTTATCACAGATGATAACCTCATATCATCATGGATTAACGCATCATTTCCAAGAAGTGGAGACAGTTTCTGACACCACAGAACCCTCCTTTGCTGCTCTCTTTTTCTCACTTTGGCAGGTCCCTAGCATCTCTGACATCAGCTTCTAATTGTTTGGGCCATTCTTGGCTTTAGTTTTCTACTCAGCCAAACATCAGAGGGTGAGAAGCCATGCAGACAATCTGCAACTTAACAGAGCTAAATATGGATCAGAGTCAGATGAAGCATTCTTCTTTAGTTATTTTTTACACTGTTTCTCACCCTTCTGGTGTACTGGGGATTGTAGTAATTAGTAGTTTGTTTCCAAACCCTGAATTCCCTTGCAACCACTTAGAACTCATGGCCACAGATGTGCATTAATTTATCAGTCCTCACTGCATCAGTAATGCCATGTAAAAGAAAATCAGATGTGACAGCTGCTCAATTTGCAATAGCCTACACTAAGGGTATCTGGTGTTGGTCAGAGTAGTCATGCAGAACAAGTACTTAGTGTTTTTGCAGACAACATAAACAAACATGTACTTACTCTTCCCCATTGTAGTAGGTTGAAGTTTCCCCCCAGCATTAACTAAATTTTAAAGGCATAGCCACCTTTTTTTCTCCCCAGGGAAACATCTCCCTCCTCTTTTATATCTATTAATGGCATGGATTTTTTTTTCCCCCATGGTATTTTAGAACTTAGCAACCTCACACCTTTGAACAAAATCCCACTTTGTAATGAGATCATAGAATCAGTAAGGTTGGAAAAGACATCAAAGATCATCAAGTCCAACCTATCACCCAACACCTCATGCCTACTAGATCATGGCACCAAGTGCCACGTCCAGTCCCCTCTTGAACACCTCCAGGGATGGTGACTCCACCACCTCCCTGGGCAGCACATTCCAATGGCTAACAACTCTCTCAGTGAGGAACTTTCTCCTCACCTCCAGCCTGAACTTCCCCTGGCACAGCTTGAGACTGTGTCCTCTTGTTCTGGTGCTGGTTGGCTGGGAGAAGAGACCAATCCCCACCTGGCTACAACCTCCCTTCAGGTAGTTGTAGACAGCAATAAGATCTCTCCCTCTGTGGTGGGTTAATGCCCATCCTGAAAAAAAAAAACCAAAACAAAACAGGGGGGAGGGCTTGTGAGTGCTTTGCCCTCCCTGCAGGGCATTTTCCCCCTGGGAAACTGAGTCTGTTCCACTCCCCCCTCCCTGCCCAGCTAGGGTATAAAAAGCAGGACATTGCAGCCATTGCAGCCTTTTGGCTCCTGCCTCTCCTGGATGAGAGCTACTGCAGCTGCCTTCCTGCTCCTTTGCCACGTGGTTGTGCCTGATCCTTCTCCCTGCTGCCTCTGTGCCTCTTCAGAGAGAGACTGGTTTTGTATTCTTCTTCTTTGTCCCCCTCCCATCCATCCTTGTTCCTTGCCCTTGTGAATCTTACCTCTTATTGGTTTTTACATATATATATCTCTCTATATATATCTACACATAGATATATATAGTTTAAAGAAAACTCTTTACCTCTCTGCTTCCAGGCCAACTCCAAATTATTGCTTGGTGGATTTGCTCCTTTTTTTTTCCTCCTCTCTGTTGGGAGGGAGGGGAGGGGAACGGGGGAGAGATTCTCACTCTTGCCCCCATCTGAGCTCTTAACTCCCAGTTAAGGCTTAAACCACCACACCTCAAAGTGATGTGGAGGGCTGTCCCTAGCCATTCTCAGCTATTATTTGAAGAGTAGCCCCAGCTGTAGCTTTAGCAGTCAGAGTCTGTGTTTCATCCCAGAGCTACCACGTTCACAGTTTTACTTTCTCTTATTTTAAACCAAGCGTGATGTGTGCTTCCTAGCTCTGAACTTTGCTCAACTGTTCTTCAAGCTGATGTTCTAAAACATCTCTGAAACCACTGAATCACAGCATAAGAGGTTACTAGGTCCCTTTTGGCAGTGTTAGGAAGGTTTTATGGTCAGTTCAGCTAACGCTGGTCTCCCATAAATAAAGAAGTGAAATTTTACACCTGTGGACCAGGGCCAGATTTGCCTTCCCCATCTGAACATGCTGACTCTCTGTTTTTGTTGGGGTGTGTGACATATAAGCCACCAGTCTCCAACTCTGACCACACTGGTATAGGAAAGCCATACTGACACCCTCCACAGAGACATCTGTGGACAACTTGCTTTTGCATTTACTGTTATAGTCTCCTGGTACCTCAGCCCCTTTCATTAACTCCTTCAGCTTTGCCAGCTGTTGAAAGTTTGCACTCTGTGTCTCCTGGGCATTTGTCGGCAGTCACTTCCTCTGCTCATTTCTGGGCTTCATGAGCACATCGCTCTTGCCTGCTTTCTCTGAGCCTTCTTCCATTGCAGGCATGTGTTGATCTGTCATGCTTTGCATGCCTGTGTTGTGCAACTGCTACTTTAAGTAAATGAGCTCGTTGCAAACTTTCCTATCTACCACATTAGTCCAAGGAATCTCCCTGTGATTTCCTTGTCTCTTGGGGCAGCAATGCTGCTGCTCCTCTGACCATCAGATCTGTGAGAAGCCTCGAGCACAAGCCCTGTGGGGAGAGGCTGAGGGAGCTGGGGTTGTTTAGCCAAGAGAAGAAGAGGCTCAGGGAGACCTTATGGCTGTGTACAACTACCTGAAAGGTGGTTGTAGCAAGGAGGGGGTTGGTCTCTTCTCCCAGGCAAGCAGCACCAGAACAAGAGGACACAGTGTGCCAGGGGAGGTTTAGGCTGGAGGTGAGGAGAAAGTTCTTCCCAGAGAGAGTTGTTAGCCATTGGAATGTGCTGCCCAGGGAGGTGGTGGAGTCACCAGCCTTGGAGGTGTTCAAGGGGGGACTGGATGTGGCACTTGAAGCCATGGTTTAGTTAGTCCCGAGGTGTTGGGTGACAGGTTGGACTTGATGATCTCTGAGGTCTTTTCCAACTTAGTTGATTCTATGATTCTATGACAACAGAGTAGTCAGGAAAGTCCTCTTTTATCCCTTTACACTTGGATGTGTATTAAATTGCTTGTAAATACTTCTGTGCTTGTTTGGGGGGGGTTGTAGCCTGAAAATTGTTTCCCTTGCTGGCTCACTCTCAGTAGCCTCTGCTTGCTCCCTTAACAAGGGTATTTCCAATTTATGACTGGTTGACTGAACTTTTTATAACTGGGAAGGATAGCAAAGTGATTTCAAGGCAGGGAAGCAAATGCTCCTGGAAAGAACTTTGGAACTAATTTCATGACATTGATCTTCCCTCTACTGGGTAACTTATCTCTGGGGAGCTCCAAACTGAGCTATGCATAGCCTTTTGTTCAGTGTTCATTGCAGTTCCCTATATCCTGTCACTCTCTGTAACTGAAATCTATTACAGTCTTAATTATATTAGCCACTGTTAAGCATATCAAGCCATGGAACCTGGGTGGGTTCTCTTGGTCTTCTTAATAATTTGGAAAATTCAATTTAGCTTTTAACATGACAACATCAGCTCCAGGATTACTGGCCATGATTCAGTAATTTAGAGACAAGCTGCCACGCAGTCATTGCTCATTTATTCCAGCCTTGAAGAATAATGAGAAACTTATTTCTTTCACAGAGCAGAGTATTGGTGATCTGCTTGAACTTTATAGCGTATAATCACTGACCTCAACCATATGAGGAGAGGCTGAGGGAGCTGGGGTTGCTTAGCCTGGAGAAGAGGATGCTCACGAAAGACCTTCTTGCTGTCTCCAACTACCTGAAGGGAGGTTGTAGCCAGGAGGGGGTTGGTCTCTTCTCCCAGGCAACCAGCACCAGAACAAGAGGACACAGTCTCAAGCTGTGCCAGGGGAAGTTTAGGCTGGATGTTAGGAAGTTCTTCACAGAGAGAGTGATTGGCCATTGGAATGTGCTGCCTAGGGAGGTGGTGGAGTCACCATCACTGGAAGTGTTTAAGAAGAGACTGGGTGAGGCACTTGGTGCCATGCGTTAGTTGATTAGATGGTGTTGGGTGATAGGTTGGACTCGATGTTCTCAAAGATCTTTTCCAACTTGGTTAATTCTATCCTAATTCTATTGTAAATGGAAGGGACCTCCAAAAGCCAACTAGTCAAACCCTCGTGCAGTGAGCAGAGAATCCAGGCTGCACAGAGGAATCCAGGCTCTAAGAGGAACTTTCCTTAAGCAGGGTGCTTACATTATCTGTCACAGGAGTTGGCAGGCATAAAGCAAAGGTAAGAGTAAAGTGTAACAAGACAGTTTGTCATTTGATAAATGTGCCTCTAAGACACACTGACAAGAGATTTCTGTTCACTGTAGGAATTGGACACTGTAGTAGCATGCCTTCAACCCCACCTACATCCCTCCACTCTTCAGTTGTCTTTTTTTGGTACCCCACATAAATCCTCCTCCTGTATAAGCTTTTGCTCTGCTATGCTTGCTGCTACAAGGAAGCCATGGCACAATGTGCAAAGACTCATGTTGCAGCTCTTACAGTAGCAAGTGCCTCTCTAAATCACAACTTGGTTCAGTGGATGCTGAGATGGCAGCCGAGACACTAGTGTGTACAAATACAGGAAAGAGGAAGCACGTTGTCTTTCACCAGCAAATGAGGAAAAGCAGCTAACAACAGAGTGGTTTCCTCAAGCAAAGCTGAAAGACTTCAACAGAAATAACCAAAAAAAACAAAACCCCAACCCTAGATTATAGAATCCATGAAAGTATCCTGGGAGGTTACCTTACATGCGGTGCCCAGGGCTGAGGTCTGGAACAGGTGAGGATCACCTCATGGAGGAATACTGGAAAGAACACATACTATTTATTTTCTTCTGCTATTTCTGTCTTTTCCAAGGCTATAAAATTACATCATTTAAAGAAAGAAGCTCCAAAAAATGAATCCAAACCAGTTTTCCACTCGCAAAGCAGTCAGCGGAGGCCAACTGGTGTGGCCACTGTGCAGCTCCCAGTAGCTTGAATTAGCTACTTCTGTTTGCCAGTTTGCTCAAGTGATCTAATTTGCCCCACTGCAAAAGAGCACTTAAAGAATGTCCTTTCCACATATCTATGAAAAGTCAACCCAAGCTCAACATCTAATGAACCTCAGTCTTCACTGTTCTTAGTTCATCTTGCGTTGACCCTCTCTCCCCATCCATGCTCTCTGGATGTCAGGAGTTTGTTTGTAGTACTTGTGCCTCCTCCTCTCTGCAGCTGAAGCTTCTAAATGTGTCAGGACTATGGGAAAACACCAAAGGAATTTCTCTGGCCTGCAAAAAAAGTGCTAAGCTTAACACAATGGTATCTAATAACAGCAATGCCAATGTGACTGGCAGCTGGCCAGGGTCCATACTGACTTCAGTGCTAAGCACAACACCACACGCTGAGGCCTCTTTCTCTGGTTAAGTCTGAAGACTTCTGCTTCACACCCAGCCCACATTGAGCTTCACATGAATGAGTAGGGAGACAGACACTGTGGAGGTTTGGATGTAATGGGACCTCCATCTGCAACTCTCTCTAACCCCCTCCCCCATCCTTCTTTTCTGCAGATAGAATTTTCTGTGAAGTTCACACTTTCCACCTCGCCAGCCAGGATATACAAATACGAGCTCTGCTACCACCCGTCATCAAACTAGAAAGGAGACCTTCTGTTATTGTTGCTGTTGCAGGAGAAAGCTTCTCAGTTGAGGAGGTGTCAGACCAAGGGACACAGGCATCACTCTCTGGGCACCACCAACAAGCTGAACTGACAGCCAGAGCATGGTGAACAGGAGTGAGGGAAGCAGGCAGAAGATGAGGGAGATTTGGTCCAGTTTCAGAAGAGCTAGGAGTTTCTTTCCAGCAGTTCCCTAACTTAAGGCCGATCTGCACCGTTGCCCTGTGTGAAAGTCAGAGCCCACCACTCTGCAATGCCCTTTATATTCTCCTGGTTAAAGCATTTCCTGCTCCTGGAGGAGAGAAGGAAAAGTCTTCCTCTCCCATCCTCTGGATGTTTTCCAGTTAACAAAACTCTGCATACTACATACAGTGCAGTGATGGTGGAAAAATACCGCCAGTGCTTGGAAAGGAGCTAAATACTGCTTCACTTTTTCCAGAACCAATGAAAAGATGAGCTAGAGATGCAAAACTTCTGAACCAGTCCCTTCAGATGCTCCAGAGAACAAGAAGGGATCTCCATGCACAAGGGGACATTTTAGTCATCTGTTCAGTCTAGACTGCTCCATATGCAGACAAAACAGTGCCTGTCCCCTGGATGCTGGGGATGGTTTAGCAGCAACCTAAGTGAGTAGCTTGAATCACAGAATCACCAAGGTTGGAAGAGACCTCAAATATCATCAAGTCCAACCTGTCACCCAAGACGTCATGACTAAACCATGGCACCAAGTGCCACATCCAATCGCCTCTTGAACACCTCCAGGGATGGGGACTCCACCACCTCCCTGGGCAGTACATTCCAATGGCTAACAACTCTCTCAGCAAAGAACTTTCTCCTCACCTCCAGCCTAAACCTCCCCTGGTGCACCTTGAGACTGTGTCCTCTTGTTCTGGTGCTGGTTGCCTGGGAGAAGAGACCAAACCCCACCTGGCTACAACTTCCCTTCAGGTAATTGTAAAGAGCAAGAAGGTCTCCCCTGAGCCTCCTCTTCTCTAGGATAAACAACCCCAGCTCCCTCAGCCTCTCCTCACAGTTCTGTGCTCCAGACCTCTCCCCAGCCTCATTGCCCTTCTCTGGACACATTCAAGTGTCTCAATGTCCTTCTTAAACTGGAGAGCCCAGAACTAGACACAGGACTCAAGGTGTGGCCTATCCAGTGCTGAGTCCAGGGGCAGAATGACTTCCCTGCTCCTGTTGGCTGCACTATTCCTGATGCAGGCCAGGATGCCATTGGCCTTCTTGGCCACCTGGCCACACTGCTGGCTCATGTTCAGCGTAATGTCAATCAGCCA
This sequence comes from Melanerpes formicivorus, assembly GCF_026170545.1. Lineage (NCBI taxonomy): Eukaryota > Metazoa > Chordata > Aves > Piciformes > Picidae > Melanerpes > Melanerpes formicivorus. Next base: position 682,468 of record NW_027142506.1, read on the forward strand.
CCCCCAGGTCCTTTTCTGTTTGGCTGCTCTCCAGCCACTCCGACCCCAACCTCTAGCTCTGCATGGGGTTGTTGTGGCCAAAGTGCAGCACCCAGCACTTGGGTTTGTTGAATGCCATCCTGTTGGATTCTGCCCATCTGTCCAGTCGGTTGAGACAACAAGACTTCAAGGAACCGCAGTTTCAGATCTCAGAGGAACCTATTAAGCAGTTTATCCTTGGGCAGATAAAAAGTCTGTCATGTAGTTACTGCGCTAAGATCTTTTCAATGATACCTCTGAGACTGAGCTCATTGCTGGGTTTCAAAGCAAGCAAAAACTCCTCAGTGCTTAGCGGTAAGAGCAAAAGTTTTCATCAGTGACTTCTGGTTAAGCTATTTTCCAGACTCCCCTTGGTGCAGTTGTGTGTTAGCCTGCACAGAGGGGCTTTTCTTTTTTGATGTTAGCCCAGCATGCAGAATAGTTATGTGCCTATGAGGTGCTCTCCTCAAGAGCCCTCTCAGAGGAACCCGCTTCAGAGCTACGCGCAACACGTTTACAACCAGCTCAGACGGAGGCGGTGGTAGTGTTTTAAGCTTCAGAATGCTCCACAGACAAAAAGGTTTCTGAAAACAAAATAAAATTTCCCCTCATTGCAGATCAAAGCAATGTTTTTCCTGCCAAAAATGTATACTTTTGTAAAAAAAGGAAAGGTCTCTGCCAAGAAACAAGCTCCACTTGCAGATATACTTTTCATGTGAAGCTTCCCTGATGAATTGAGTGAGGCCATTTTTGCTGTCTTTACTGATTTGACTGTGTCCAGTTCTGGGACCCTCAGTTTAGGAAGGAGGTTGACTTGATGGAAAGAGTACAGAGAAGGGCAACGAAGTTGGTGAGGGGTTTGGAACACAGCCCTGTGAGGAGAGACTGAGGGAGCTGGCGTTGCTTAGCCTGGAGAAGAGGGGGCTCAGGGGTGACCTTATTGCTCTCTACAACTACCTTAAGGAGGTTGTAGGCAGGCAGATGTTGGTCTCTTCTCCCAGGCAACCAGTACCAGAACAAGGGGACACAGTCTCAGGCTGCACCAGGGGAGATTTAGGTTGGATGTTAGGAAGAAGTTCTATACCAAGAGAGTGATTGCCCATTGGAATGTGCTGCCTGGGGCGGTGGTGGAGTCACCATCATTGGAGGTCTTCAGGAGGAGACTTGATGGGGTGCTTGGTGCCATGGGTTAGTTGTTTAGGTGGGTTGGATTGGTTGATGGGTTGGATGCGATGATCTTGAAGGTCTCTTCCAACCTGATTTATTCTATTCTATTCTATTCCATTCTATTCTATTCTATTCTATTCTATTGTTAGATAATAAGGCTGTCACTTCCTTCTTTCTTTCCCCCCCTCCCCCCCCCCCCCCCCCGATTTTCTCCCTTCTCTCCCCACCCTTTTTTTTCCCCAGAAATAATTTTCAATGGCTCAGAAGCCTGACAAAGTAGAAGGTTGAGCATTTTGAAGTCTTTATTTCTTCTTTTGGAAAGCCAAAGTAAAAAAAAAACATATTATGTATTTATTTTGGGTTTGCCTTTGACAGAAAAAAAAAAAAAATCATAATAAAGATTTCTTTGATACTTTCTTGCACTTTTCCTGTATGTGTATAACTAATTTCCCAGTGTTTCTTCTCTCTTCCAAATAGAATAGAATAGAATAGAATAGAATAGAATAGAATAGAATAGAATAGAATAGACCAGGTTGGAAGAGACCTTCAAGATCATCGCATCCAACCTATCAACCAACACCACCTAATCAACTAACCCATGGCACCAAGCACCCTGTCAAGTCTCCTCTTAAACACCCCCAGTGATGGTGACTCCACCACCTCTCTGGGCAGCACATTCCAATGGCCAATCTCTCTTTCTATGAAGAATTTCTTCCTAACATCCAGCCTAAACTTCCCCTGACACAGCTTGAGACTGTGTCCTCTTGTTCTGGTGCTGCTTGCCTGGGAGAAAAGACCAGTCCCTTCCTGGCTACAACCCTCTTGCAGGTAGTTGTAGACAGCAAGAAGCTCTCCCCTGAGCCTCCTCTTCTCCAGGCTAAGCAACCCCAGCTCCCTCAGCCTCTCCTCACAGGGCTGTACTCCAGACCCTTCCCCAGCTTTGTTGCCCTTCTCTGGACACCTTCCAGCAACTCAACATCTTTCCTAAACTGAGGGGCCCAGAACTGGACACAGGACTCAAGGTGTGGCCCAACCAGTGCTGAGCACAGGGGGAAAGGAAAGAGAGAAGAAAGACAGGGAAATTTCTACAGGGGGAAAGGGAAGAGAAAAGAAACAAGGAACAAAAGATGAAAACGTGTTTCTCTTTAGGAATACAACTTCCACATCATGGAAAATCAAGTAACTCATTCTATTTTGATTAGAATTTTTCTCCAGGAGAAGCTGTATGAGGACTTTGAGTACGTTTTCAAAGAGCTCTTCACTGTATAAAATGGCTTTTTGAGCTGATGTTTCAGAAAAGCACAGCTGGCATGGGGCAGCCTCCAGGACACATTTCAGCCACACATCTACAGTAAGAACTCATTTTATCAGAGCAATCCCCAGCCATGTGAATCTAACACAGGATCTGCTATAAGTCACAGCACAAACATTAATTTGTGCCAATCAATAACAAGTAGCTGCTTAAAAGCACGACAGGAACTGACCTGTGTGAGGAAGGAGAGATTTTATTCAAGGAGAGATGTTAGGGTTACCACCACCAGCTTTTCTGAGCGTGAATGGAGAGGTAAGGTTGCAGCTCCACACATTCTAGGAAAGGCAATAAAGGCTGAAAGTTCCTCTGTAGGAAGGAGATCAAATATTATCAGTGGCCCTTAATAAGGTTGCTCTGAGAAAGAGCAGATGGTTTTACACAACTGGCCTTACAGCAAGGCAGCGGGGTGGGGGGTGGGGAAGCAATTTTGGCTAGAATTTGTGTAACTTTCCACATTAATTCAGTGTGGCCATGCTTGTACTGCTCCTTCATTCGTTTCCCATGAACATCAGAGCGATCAAATTTTCCCCACAGAAATTCCTGCAGAAGGCACATTTTCAGCTTGCTTTCTCACATGCTCAGCAGTGATGTCTTTTAAAGTTGCTCCCAGAGTTTTACAGTCTGATGTGAAACTGGGTCCTGGCTTAGGAAAAGCAGGCAAAAGTCTTTCAAAGCCCCTTACCAGAGCCATGGTGTTGCAGCTTTTCAGCTTACAGGGTCTTACGTTACCTCTTGAAATAAGGATCCACAGCAATTTTTATCCTGTGTGACTGTGATCACAGAAAATGAAAAGAAACCCTGCACTTGTCTGATGAATTTCACATGAAGCAGTGTTTGCTGGGGAATGATGCTTTAGGTATGGTCTGGCTCACCAGGAAAGGGGGTGGGGGAAGGTGAGGGGTATTTTATTCTTTAACCTAGTTCAGCAAGTTAACCTGTGTTGGACTTGATGATCGTTGAGGTCTCTTCCAACCTCGGTGATTCTGTGTGTGATTCTGAATTCTCTGCTGTCTTTGTGAAGCTGCAGCAGCTCGATGAGGACATGTTAATTAGCACAGCACACAGGGAAATACAGTATCACAGTATCACCAAGGTTGGAAGAGCCCACAAAGATCATCAAGTCCAACCTGTCACCACAGACCTCATGACTAGACCATGGCACCAAGTGCCACATCCAATCCCCTCTTGAACACCTCCAGGGATGGGGACTCCACCACCTCCATGGGCAGGACATTCCAATGACGAATGACTCGCTCGGTGAAGAACTTTCTCCTAACCTCCAGCCTAAACTTCCCCTGGCACAGCTTGAGACTGTGTCCTCTTGTTCTGGTGCTGGTTGCCTGGGAGAAGAGACCAACTCCTTCCTGGCTACAACCATCTTTCAGGTAGTTGTAGACAGCAATGAGGTCACCCTTGAGCCTCCTCTTCTCCAGGCTAAACAACCCCAGCTCCCTCAGCCTCTCCTCACAGGGCTGTGCTCAAGGCCTCTCCCCAGCCTTGTTGCCCTTCTCTGGACACGTTCAAGTCTCTCAATGTCCTTCTTAAATTGAGGGGCCCAGAACTGGACAAAGGACTCAAGGTGTGGCCTAACCAATGCAGAGCACAGGGCACAATGACTTCCCTGCTCCTGCTGGCCACACTGTTCCTGATGCAAGCCAGGATGGCATTGGCCTTCTTGGCCACCTGGGAACGCTGCTGGCTCATGTTTAGGTGGCTGTTAATCAGCACCCCCAGGTCCCTCTCTGTTTGGAGCTCTCCACCCACTCCGACCCCATCCTGTATATATTATAAACCTTGAAACCAAACACAGTTAATCACAGAATCACAGGCTGGTAGGGTTTGGAAAGCACCTACAGACATCATCTTGTTCAGCTCCCCTGTTAAAGCAGGCTCCTCGACATTGGGCTGCACAGGAATGAGTCCAGGCAGCTTTCAAAAGTCTCCAGAGAAGGATACTCCACAACTTCTTTGGGCAGCCTGGTCCAGTGCTCCAGGTAACCTCAATGAGAGGAAGTTTTCCCACATGTTTAAATACAACCTCCTGTGTTCTGTTTTGTGCCCATTGTCCCTTGCTTTATCCCTGGGCACCACTGAAAGAGCCCAGCCCCATTCTCTTGACTTCCACTCATCAGATATTGATAAGATCCCCTCTCAGTGTTCTCTTTTCCAGGCTAAAGAGCCCAAGGTCTCTCAGCCTCTCCTCCTAAGAGAGATGCTCCAGTTCCCTCAACATCTTTGTAGATCTCTGTTGGACTTTCTCTAGTATTTCCCTGTCTCTCTTGAACTGGGGAGCCCAGAAATGGACTCGATATTACAGGTGTGGCCTCACCAGGGCAGAGTAAAGGGGGAGGAGAACCTCTCACAATGTGTTGGCCACACTCTTCTTAATGCACTCCAGCATACTGTTGGCCTTCTTGGCCACAAGAGTACACTGCTGTCTGACCACAAGAGTACACTACTGGCTCATGGTGAACTTTGTTTTTCACCAGCACTCCCAGAGTGCTTTCTAGCAGGTCAGCTCCTAACCTGTACTGGTGCAGGGGGTTATTGATCCCCAGGTGCAGGGCTCTACAATTGCTCTTGTTGAACTTCATGAGGTTTCCCTCTGCCCTACTTTCCAGCCTGGCCAGGTCTCACCAAATGGCAGCACATCCACTCCTCCCAGTTTTGTATCACCAGCAAATTTGCTGAGAGTAGCTGAACAATATTTCAACTCCAAGACAATCCATAAGTATACAACTCCTTAATGGGAGGGGAGGGGAAAGAGAATAGAATAATTTTGAATGAGGTTTACTTTGAAAAGAGAATGAATTTAGTGAAGAAATGGATCAAGAGGTGGAGCAGGAAGCAGGGCTAAGTCACCAATTAATCTCTCATTTGTAACTTCATAAAATATATCTCATTTGCATGACCTAGCCTGGCAAGTCCTCAGGGTGAGTAACCTTTCTTTGTATACATAGCAGGGGCTAGGAGGTCTTCCTGACACGAACCCAATCTCCTTACAGGTGTGTCTGCAAGCCTCAAAAGGATTCTTCTAGCTTCCACCAGTGCATGAATCGGCAATGGAGACTGACAAAACAGCTTTGTGCCCTTCCTTGTTCTGCTTGTCTTCAGGATGGGCCTATGCACTTCAGCCTATTTCACCCAGACCCAAGAGATCATCTGCTCCAACTGCAGCTTCCAGCCACTGTGAGATTAAGCTGGATTTCGTACTACAATCAGGGGGTGAAAAGATACATTCCAGTAAGCATTCCAGATCTCACAGAGCTGAGTTCACTGGGAAAAAATCTTGGATCAAGCCAGCATTAAAGGGATCACTTTAAAAAGAAGTAAAACACAGGCTTAGCATCAGGAAATATTTGCTAGCAGGGAGCTTTGTTTGAAAGTGCAGCTTTCTCCCAAAGGAAGAGACAGGGCTTCCATGACTGCAGTCAGTTAAAACTACTCCTGACAAAAGCCCTGAAGAGTAATTTGCTTATACTGGCTGGATGGGATAAGAAGTCTTTTTCCACTTTTAAGTTTCAATTATTCCTCTCCAACCTTGGTTGGTTCTTTTTTTTTTCCCTCTGTATGCTGGCTCCCCTCAGCTGGGTATTGCAGGAAGGAATTTCAGCTGAAGGAACACAGAAGAGTGGAAAGGGCAGAGAGTCTGGGAAGAAAATGGCTTCCCAAGGCTGGATAAATTTAATTATCAGCTTAATATTAAGCATTTAAATGCAATAACTCTCTCTGCATCCTGCAACCTTCTATTTTGCAGGCACTATCTGCTTTAAAACTGCAGCTCTAATGCTGTTAGCAGATGGATGTGTGTTATTGCAGTATAGGGAACTGGAAATTCTCCATATACCGGGCTATAAATATTTCTTTGACATTTATTATCCTCACTTGAGTTCAGGTGCTAAAATACTTGGACTGGATTCATGTTTGTAGCAGAAAAAGTCAATCTTGGACCTTACCTTGTTGCTGGCTGAATTATTAAGAACAGACAGAGACAGCAGGGAAAGGGAGTCCCTCACTTAGCAGAGGTCATGCAGCCTTTGAATCAAATTAGCTGAAGTTTTGACTCACTTAATGATACCAGTTCTCAAACACTCCTGCTCAGACAATATGATAGATCACTTCACCAGGGTTTTTCTTATTCTCCATCTCTCTCTCTCTCTCTGGTTGGGGTTTTTTCTGGGGCTTTTTTTTGGTTGTTCTCCCCCTCTCCTCCCCCTTTTCTTGTACTTCTTGGTGTGTGTGCAGTGGGATTGCATTCACAGTCATGAATATGAATTCCAGTTTTGCCAGCTGTGTTGGATTGTAAACTCTGAGTCCTATGAATCTCAATTTTGATTGCCCTAAGGGAAGTGTTGGATTATGTAAACCAGGAGATAATAGCCCCTATAAAATCCTTCCAATAAAATAAAACCAAGGTGTGTGTGTCATGGTGGATTAACAGACTTGCCTTTTTCCTTTTTGTTTTTGCTTGTTTGGTTTTGGGGGTTTTTTCCTCCCCCTTTTTATTTCTATTTCAGGCTCCTGGTTGTAGTTCACTTGAAACATGTTCCACAAGTTAAAAAGGGACAATAAGGTCATAGAATCATAGAATCAATAAGGTTGGAAAAGACCTCAAGCATCATCAAGTCCAACCTGTCACCCAACACATCATGACTACTAAACCATGGCACCAAGTGCCACATCCAATCCCCTCTTGAACACCTCCAGGGATGGTGACTCCACCACCTCCCTGGGCAGCACATTCCAATGGCCAACAACTCTCTCTGGGAAGAACTGCCTCCTCACCACGAGTCATCTGTGAATCACACAGAAATGTGTGATGACTTTTGAGATGGCAAGTCATCTCCTGGAGGTGACAATTCACTTGAAGAGAAATGGTGAACTCTCTGAGGGATAGTACTCAGCAACTGCTCAGGTGGCAAAGAGCAGCTGTTTGAAACAGCATGGCAATGTCATAGTTTCATAGTTTCATAGTTTCATTCAGGGTTGGAAGGGACCACAAGGATCATCTAGTTCCAACCCCCCTGCCATGGGCAGGGACACCCCACACTACATCAGCCTGGCCACAGCCTCAGCCAGCCTGCTCTTAAACACCTCCAGCGATGAGGCCTCGACCGCCTCCCTGGACAACCCATTCCAGGGTCTCACCACTCTCATGGGGAAGAACTTCCTCCTCACCTCCAGCCTGAATCTCCCCACCTCCAGCTTCATTCCATTCCCCCTAGTCCTATCACTACCTGAGATCCTGAGCAGTCCCTCCCCAGTCTTCCTGTAGCCCCCTTCAGATACTGGAAGGCCACAATGAGGTCACCTCAGAGCCTTCTCTTCTGCAGACTGAACAGCCCCAACTCCTTCAGTCTGTCCTCATAAGAGAGGTGCTCCAGCCCTCTGATCATCCTTGTGGCCCTTCTCTGGACACCTTCCAGCACCTCCAGATCCCTCTTGTAATAGGGGCTCCAGAACTGGACACTGCCAGAGTGAGTGGCCTGACTTGGTATTTGTCCAAGACAAAACAGTGACCATCTCTGCCCCTCAAAAGCTAAGGAGTAGAGAATCATAGAATCAGTAAGGTTGGAAAAGACCTCAGAGATCATCAAATCAACAAGGTGACATTTTAGTCATCTGTTCAGTCTAGACTGCTCCATAATCAGACAAAAAGGTGCCTGTCCTCCGGGTGCTGGGAATGATTTAGCAACAACCTAAGTGAGTGGCTTGAATCACAGAATCACCAAGTTTGGAAGAGACCTCAGAGATCATCAAGTCCAACCTATCACTCAACACCTCAGGACTAACTAAACCATGGCACCAAGTGCCACGTCCAATCCCTTCTTGAACACCTCCAGGGATGGCGACTTCACTACCTCCCTGGGCAGCACATTCCTATGGCCAATTCCTCTTTCTGGGAAGAATTTCTCCTCACCTCCAGCCTAAACTTTCCCTGGCACAGCTTGAGACTGTGTCCTCTTGTTCTGGTGCTAGTTGCCTGGGAGAAGAGACCAACCCCCACCTGCCTACAACCTCCCTTCATGTAGTTGTAGACAGCCATAAGGTCTCCCCTGAACCTCCTCTTCTCCAGGCTAAGCAACCCCAGCTCCCTCAGCCTCTCCTCACAGGGCTGTGCTCCAGAACCCTCCCCAGCCTCGTTGCCCTTCACTGGACACCTTCAAGTGTCTCAATGTACTTCTTAAATTGAGTGTCCCAGAACTGGACACAGGACTCAAGATGTGGCCACTGAGTACAGGGCATAATGATTTCCCTGCAGAGCAAGACATTTACTGCTTACACGGAGTCTATCCACACCTTGAGTTATTCCACCCACAACCCATGTGGTCAAGCTCAAGGGCTCAGTTCTCAGGTCTGTAATTTCATCTATTATATAGCCAGAAAGGACTTTAATGATCATTTGATCTGGTCCTTCCTCCCACACTGTGCATGCCAAATAATGTCACCATGCAAATCCTGCCTAAAAGGCATTAACTTGTAGGGGTTTAACCTTGTTTCTTGTTGTGAAGACTCAAGTGATGGAGAATTCACTGCATCCTAGAGTGGTTTTCTTGCAAAGGTTAATTACTTGTAGTCTTCTCCAGGGGGACCTTGCCTGGCTTAAAAAGGGGAAGTAGGGTGACTGAAATAATCAAATGCCTACCTAAAACTGCTAGGAAGAATAGTGGAGGCTGAGACAAAGCATCTGTGCTTGAGACTTAGTATATTCAAAGATCTTGTCCAAGCAGCTTGAGATATATGGGAGATCAAGTTCTAAATATCCTATTCAATATCATTATTGATGATCTGTGAGAGGAGATTGAGTCCACCATTAGCAAGTTTGCAGATGACACCAAGCTGGGGGAAGGTGTTGATCTGTTAAAGGGTAGGAGAGCTCTCCAGCGGAACCCTGACAGGCTGGACAGATGGGCAGAGTCCTACATGATGACATTCAACAAGTCCAAATGCTGAGTGCTGCACTTTGGTCACAACAACCCCATGCAGTGCTACAGGCTGGGGTCAGAGTGGCTGGAGAGCAGCCAGGCAGAAAGGGACCTGGGGGTACTGATTGACAGTAGGCTGAACATGAGCCAGCAGTGTGCCCAGGTGGACAAGAAGGCCAATGGCATCCTGGCCTGCATCAAGAATAGTGTGGCCAGCAGGAGCAGGGAAGTCATTGTGCCCTGTGCTCAGCACTGGTTAGGCCACACCTTGAGTCCTGTGTCCAGTTCTGGGCCCCTCAATTTAAGAAGTACATTGAGACACTTGCAGGTGTCCAGATACGGGTGACAAAGCTGGGGAGATGTCTGGAGCACAGCCCTGTGAGGAGAGGCTGAGGGAGCTGGGGTTGCTTAGCCTGAAGAAGAGGAGGCTCAGGGGTGACCTTATTGCTCTCTACAACTACCTGAAGGGAGGTTGTAGCCAGGTGGGGGTTGGTCTCTTCTTCCAGGCAACCAGCACCAGAACAAGAGGACACAGTTTCAAGCTGTGCCAGGGGAGGTTTAGGCTGGAGGTGAGGAGAAAGTTCTTCTCAGAAAGAAATAGATTGGCCATTGGAATGTGCTGCCCAGGGAGGTGGTGGAGTCACCATCACTGGAGGTGTTCTAAAGAGCATTGGATGTGGCACTTGGAGTCATGGTTTAGTTAGTCATGAGGTGTTGAGTGATAGCTTGGACTTGATGATCTTTGAGGTCTTTTCCAACCTTATTGATTCTATGACTCTATAATTATTAATTATGAGCATAATAATTTTTCTCCAAGTTCCCCTCCTCACACAATACACAAATGGATGGTGCTTAGGTGATGGAAGAGGGATGTGTAATGAAAAAAGCTGTTGTCTGGCAGGCCTTGCACAACTGCTGAGGAAGACAGGTCCTGCAAAATAAATGAGACTGAGGGAAAAAAATGCAAGAGGATGAAAGAGGAATTGAAGAGCATGCTACGTCTTGGACAACTGAAAGCCATGCTGAAAGAACTAGAGTCCAGCCTTGCATTTATTTCTGGGCTCCTGAGCAATGCCTGTTAAATCACTCCAGCTGGGGTTGTTTGGGGGTGGTTTGGGGAGGGACTTCTCAGGCTCTCAGGTAGTGATAGGACTAGGGGGAATGGAATGAAGCTGGAGGTGGGGAGATTCAGGCTGGAGGTGAGGAGGAAGTTCTTCCCCATGAGAGTGGTGAAACCCTGGAATGGGTTGTCCAGGGAGGTGGTTGAGGCCCTGTCCCTGGAGGTGTTTAAGACCAGGCTAGATGAGGCTCTGGCCAGGCTGATCTAGTGTGGGGTGTCCCTGCCCATGGCAGGGGAGTGGGAACTAGATGATCTTTGTGGTCCCTTCCAACCCTGACTGATACTGTGATACTGTGATGCTGTCAGTGAGTGAGCATTCCTCCTCCCTCTTTGGATGGTAGGATGAACATGAGCTTGCAGTGTGCCCAGGTGGCCAGGAGGGCCAATGGCATCCTGGCCTGCATTAAGAACAATGTGGCCAGCAGGAGCAGGGAGGTCATTCTGCCCCTGTACACTGCACTGGTTAGGCCACACCTTGAGTCCTGTGTCCAGTTCTGGGCCCCTCAGTTTAGGAAGGAGGTTGGCTTGCTGGAACGAGTACAGAAAAGGGCAACAAAGTTGGTGAGGGGCTTGGAACACAGCCCTGTGAGGAGAGGCTGAGGGAGCTGGGGCTGCTTAGCCTGGAGAGGAGGAGACTCAGGGGTGACCTTATTGCTCTCTACAACTACCTGAAGGGGGGTTGTAAACAGGCAGAGGTTGGTCTCTTCTCCCAGGCAGCCAGCACCAGAACAAGAGGACACAGTCTCAGGCTGCACCAGGAGAGGTTCAGGCTGGAGGTCAGGAGGAAGTTTTACACAGAGAGAGTGATTGCACATTGGAATGGGCTGCCCAGGGAGGTGGTGGAGTCGCCATCACTGGAGGTGTTCAGGAGGAGACTTGACAGGGTGCTTGGTGCCATGGGTTAGTTGATTAGGTGGTGTTGGATGGTAGGTTGGACACAATGATCTTGAAGGTCTCCTCCAACCTGGTCTATTCTATTCTATTCTATTCTATTCTATTCTATTCTATTCTATTCTATTCTATTCTATTCTATTCTATTCAAAGCTGAGAGGCCAATCACAATTAGCAGAGAGAAAGGTTGAGTCAGTGGGAGCTGTGCTTTGAGGCTGAGGCTGTGCCATGAAGGGACTCATTTATTTACATCACACTGGGCTCCCAGCCTGGCACTCACATGGTCATGGGGAACATCGTAAAAAGCCTGCCCACGGACTAATAGCTCTGCCTCCACACAGGGGCTGATGAGTGATCAGTAGCACAGGGCTGGGGACCACACACCACCAAACAATGGAGTTTCAACCAAAACACTGAAAGAACTTGTCAGTAACTGAACACCATGCTCTGAGTGGGGGGCACCTTCGGAGAGGAGATGCTGTGACCTCATAATAAAAGACTGCAGCATAGGCATGTCACATCAGTCACCTTAGCTGGAGTATTCCCTAACTTTCTGGTGCCAAGCCCTGCAATTGTACCATTTTTGTAATCAATTTGGCTTGTGGTGGTAAATCAGTGTAGCTCACTTCTAAAGCTGCCTCAACCAGTGACCAATCATATGCCTTCATGTATGGAGGGAGCTTTGGATTAAATTGCTTATAGCCATGCTCTTTGGTGAGCTGCAGAACAGTCACACAAGGGTTTAGAGCAGTTTCAATTCGTTATTGTTTCAAACCAGTTGACTCTAAGCTGGTGCAAATTTCCTGCAAACATCTCTCCCAGGAGACTTTGTGGGAGATTTCCAAAGGCACAAACAGCAGTTCAGGCATTTAACTCTCTGTGAGCTGGCAACACACAAGTTTCCTAAGCAGGCTGACCTTTCCTTGCTTCCTCTGCACCCATCTATAATTGCTCAGCCGTTCCCAAACTCTTTCAGACCTGCTTGTTTCATCCCATTATCTTCAGGAGGAAAGCAAGGAGCCATTCATTAATGCAAAATTCCCTTTACAGTAGAAAAACTTCACCTTAGCCACATTCCTCAGACATGAATGAGTCTCTGCCATCATGAACCTATTTTAGCTGTCTCTTCTCTAATTGGCCCTCTGTGTATCTTTCTTTTCCCCCTCTTTAATTTCCCTGATGCTCTCTTTGTTTTTAATTCATGATGCCAGCCCAGCCATCTGGAAAGAGAAACAGGAGGGAGAGTTTACAGGGGAACAAACTTTGTGCTCTTCTCCCCATGCAGTACTCAGAAAGCCACCATGATTAAAAAGAAAAAGAAGAAACGTGTGCCATCAGGTTTCCTTATCAGCAGTTAATGCTTTTCACTCAGGGCCTGTCATTCTAGAACATGAAAGAACTTCACTCAACACCCCGAGGTTGCAGATGGGCTTCTGAGACACAGAGAGTGCTGGTGGGGGCTAGGCTAGTAGTGGCAGAGGCAGAAATAAAGCTCAGGTCACCTGGCTTCCAGATCCCTGCTCCCAGATACATAGCAGGCAGCAGTGGGTCCCTCAGTTCACAGCTTTGGAAGTTAATTCCTAATTCTTTCTGGGATGATTTATTTCCCAGTTTGGAGATGTGTATGGTGCATGCTCTGTGGAGGGTTGAAGTTTCCCCCCAGCATTAACTTTTGCCAGACCAAATCAGTTAGAAGCAAATGAAGCTGCATTTACAAGCAAAATTGACGCTCTACAGTGGAATGCAATGGATGTGTACAAAATATACAGGAGTTACAATATGTACAGATATTCACGATTAGCAAACAACACCAACCCCCCCCAGTCAGACACCAGGGAAGCTGTTCCACTGCTCTCCCCACCTCCCTATCCCAAGAGAGAAAGGAACAGAGAGGGAAGCAGTGGGGTAGACATAGCCAAAGCCAGCCAAAGCAGGCAGATTATCACAGTATCACAGTATCATGGTATAACTTAGGTTGGAAAGGACCTCGAGGAGTCCAACCTATCAACACAGACCCCATGACTAGACCATGGCACCAAGTGCCACGTCCAATCCCCTCCTGAATGCCTCCAGGGATGGTGACTCCACCACCTCCCTGGGCAACCTGTTCCAATGACGAATGACTCACTTGGTGAAGAACTTCCTCCTCACCTCGAGTCTAAACCTCCCCTGGTGCAGCTTGAGACTGTGTCCCCTTGTTCTGGTAAAGGTTGCCTGGCAGAAGAGACCAACCCCTTCCTGGCTACAACCACCTTTCAGGTAGTTGTAGAGGGCAATAAGGTCACCCCTGAGCCTCCTCTTCTCCAGGCTAAACAACAACAGCTCCCTCAGCCTCTCCTCATAGGGCTTGTGTTCAAGGCCTCTCCCCAGCCTTGTTGCCCTTCTCTGGACATGTTCAAGTGTTTCGATGTCCTTCTTAAACTGAGGGGCCCAGAACTGGACACAGTACTCAAGGTGTGGCCTAACCAAAGCAGAGTACAAGGCACAATGACTTCCCTGCTCCTGCTGGCCACACTATTCCTGATGCAGGCCAGGATGCCATTGGCCCTCCTGGCCACCTGGGCACACTGCTGGCTCATATTCAGGTGGCTGTCGATCAGCACACCCAGGTCCCTCTCTGTTTGGGAGCTCTCAGCCACTCTGACCCCAGCCTGTAGCTCTGCATGGGATTGCTGTAGCCAAGGTGCAGCACTTGGCACTTGGACTTGTTGAATGCCATCCTGTTGGACTCTGCCCATCTGTCCAGTCGGCCAAGGTCCCTCTGCAGAGCCCTTCCACCCTCTAACTGACAAACATCTGCCCCTAACTTGGTGTCATCTGCAAACTTGCTGATAACTGACTCTACCCCCTCATCCAGACCATCAATGAAGATATTAAAGAGCACAGGGCCCGGCGCTGATCCCTGGGGGACACCACTGGTGCCTGGCTGCCAGCTGGATGTGGCACCATTCACTACCACTCTCTGGGCCTGGCCCTCCAGCCAGTTCCTAACCCAGCTCAGAGTGCTGCTGTCCAAGCCACAAGCTGACAGCTTAGCCAGCAGTTTGCTGTGGGGGACGGTGTCAAAGACCTTGCTGAAGTCCAGGCAGACCACATCCACAGGCCTCCCCACATCCACCAGACAGTCACCTGATCATAGAAGGAGATCAAGTTGGAGAGGCAGGACCTGCCCCTCCTAAATCCATGCTGGCTGGACCTGAGCCCTTGGCCATCTTTCAGGTGCGTAGTTATCGCCGCCAGGATAATCTGTCTCAGGATTATCTGTCCTGAGTGAAGCAAACACAGCAGAGAATTGGAAGAGAAGAGAGAGAATTGTTATGGTACAGCTCCTCTATTCTTAGAATCAACAAGGTTGAAAAAGACTCCAGAGATCATCAAGTCCAACCTGACACCTCCTGACAACTAAATGATGGCACCAAGTGCCACGTCCAATCCCCTCTTGAACACCTCCAGGGATGGTGACTCCACCACCTCCCTAGGCAGCACATTTCAGTGACTAAGAACTCTCTCTGGGAAGAACTTTCTCCTCACCTTGAGCCTGAACTTCCCCTGGCACAGCCTGAGACTGTGTCCTCTTGTTCTGGTGCTGCTTGCATGGGAGAAGAGACCAACCCACACCTGCTGCAACCTCCCTTCAGGTAATTGTAAAGAGCGAGATCTTCTCTAAGCCTCCTCTTCTCCAGGCTAAGCAACCCCAGCTCCCTCAGCCTCTCCTCACAGGGCTGTGCTCCAAATGTCTCTTCAGCCTTGTTGCCCTTCTCTGGACACATTCAAAAGTCTCAAAGTCCTTCTTAAGCTGAGGATCCCAGAACTGGACACAGGACTCAAGCTGTGGCCTAACCAGTGCTGACCACAGGGGACAATGACTTCCCTGCTCCTGCTGAGCACACTATTCTTGATGCAGGCCAGGATGCCATTTGCCTTCTTGGCCACCTGGGCACACTGCTGGCTCATGTTCAGCCCAGATACTTCTCCAATTAATTTGTTTAGAACAATCTTTTGTTTTCCTTTTCACACCCAGTAGTGATTTATTTATGTTTTTCTACTTTCCTGCTGGAAATCTGTAACCAAATTTTAAAGGCAGAGCTGAAAACCAGCACAATGCTCCCAAGTGCACATGTGTACACACACACACAGACACACACAGATACACACAGTGGCGCACACACCCTCATACACAACCTCACACTCCTTTGGCAGGGTTTAATGATACTGAAAGAGTTTATTTTGTCACCCACCAGTGCTAGGATTACCAGATACTGCCCATGATAATGTTTCACATGCCATTGTTTCAAGCTCCATATTCCTATTCAGGAGGAGACTTGACAGGGTGCTTGGTGCCATGGGTTAGTTGATCAGGTGGTGTTGTATGATAGGTTGGACGCGATGATCTTGAAGGTCTCTTCCAACCTGGTCTATTCTATTCTATTCTATTCTATTCTATTCTATTCTATTCTATTCTATTCTTATGGATCAGGACACTGCTGCTCCTGTGTTTTCCCACCACCATCCAGAGGGCAATTTATTATCTACCACAAGCATCCATGAAGGATCTTCTGCTTGTCTATCATCACTGCTCAAGGATGTGATCAGCCAGCTGGGACAGAGCTGGTAGCCTGATACTTGTCTGTCCTGCTGGGGTGCTGGCAGCTGGTGGGGCTCTTGCCCCAATGACTTCAGGGGAAGGCTGCTCCATACTTATTTCCATTTACTCTCAGGAATAAATGGAAGTGAAGCTGCATCCCCCAAATCCCCATGAACTCTACAACTCTCTACAACTACCTGAAGGAAGGTTGTAGACAGGTGGGGGTTGGTCTCTTCTCCCAGGCAGCCAACACGAGAACAAGAGGACACAGTCTCAAGCTGCGCCAGGGGAAGTTTAGGCTGGAGGTGAGGAGAAAGTTCTTCACTGAGAGAGTAATTGGCCATTGGAATGTGCTGCCCAGGGAGGTGGTGGAGTCACCATGCCTGGAGGTGTTCAGGAGGAGTCTTGATGGAGTGCTTGGTGCCATGGTTTAGTTGTTTAAGTGGGTTGGATTGGTTGATGGGTTGGACACAATGATCTTGAAAGTCTCTTCCAACCTGGTTTATTCTATTACTCTCTTCTATTAACTCCAGGCTGAGAACAGAGAGTGCATGGAGTGAAGTGTTCCACCGGAGGAAAATTCACTGTGTCCAAACTTCTTAATGTAAAAGCTGCCCAATTCAGGTAGAATTGAGAGACTGGCACACTAGTGTGATGTCTTTTAGTGGGATGAATTCTACCTGGGGGTGCTGATTGACAGCTGGCTGAACATGAGCCAGCAGTGTGCCCAAGTGGCCAAGAAGGCCAATGGCATCCTGGCTTGCATCAGGAACAGCGTGGCCAGCAGGAGCAAGGAAGTCATTCTGCCCCTGGACTCCACACTGGTTAGGCCACACTTTTAGTCCTGTGTCCAGTTCTGGGCTCCTCAATTTAAGAAGGACATTGAGAGACTTGAATGTGTCCAGAGAAGGGCAACAAAGCTGGGGAGGGGTTTGGAGCACAGCCCTGTGAGGAGAGGCTGAGGGAGCTGGGGTTGCTTATCCTGGAGAAGAGGAGGCTCGGGGGAGACCTTACTGGTGTCTGCAGCTACCATAAGGGTGGTTGTAGGCAGGTGGGGGTTGGTCTCTTCTCCCAGGCAACCAACACCAGAACAAGAGGACACAGTCTCAAGCTGTGCCAGGGGAAGTTTAGGCTGGAGGTGAGGAGAAAGTTCTTCACTGAGAGAGTAATTGGCCATTGGAATGTGCTGCCCAGGGAGGTGGTGGAGTCCCCATCCCTGGAGGTGTTCAAGAGGGGATTGGATGTGGCACTTGAAGCCATGGTTTAGTTAGTCATGAGGTGTTGGGTGACAGGTTGGACTTGGTGATCTTTGAAGTCTCTTCCAACCTTGGTGATTCTGTGATTCTCTGATCCTGTTCCCTCCAGCAATATACAGGTCCCACATGGCAGTTTTTCTCATACATTTCTGGTGCAGTGGTTTGCAAGGAGGGAAGACATATCCAGGAGAATACTGAGAGGCAATTCTCTCCAAGAAGCAAAATCAGAATTTGTACTTGTTAAGTGATGGTGTCCTTCAAAGGCAACTACATTCTCTGCAGCTAGGAAAAGGCTTTGGCTGTGCTGGGGACAGCGCATTCGCTAGCCAGACATAAGGATGAAATTTGCTAATGACAGGGAAATGGCTCTCCCGAGTCCACAGCCCCCCTTTTGTATTACACCAGGGGGGATGATTTACTTTCAGTGCATGACAGGTCCCACAGAGGGAATTATGCTATTAACTTCTCAACCAAAATTAATATGATGATATAAACAAAACACAATCTTTCCTGTCTGCACAGTGCATGGAGGTGGAAATTGAAAAAGTCTCACTCATCTTCTACTTCCCATTTAACAGGCCTTGCAACCTAGCTGCTCTCTTCCTCCATCTTCTGTGTAGCCATCGCTGCACACAGAGGTCACACAGGATCAGCAAATCAGTTTAGAAACTTGTATAACTATATGGAGCCTTTGCATGGTGTTAGAGTAATCAGTGAATAATCAGGGCAAGTTAAACAAAGAAAAGTTAGTTTTCAACCTTCTCAGTCGTTTCTGCACTATGTTAAACAGATGCAAGATCTGAGAGTAGAGGTGCTCCATACACCAGCATTTCACTTTTTATTCTAGGGCAGGAGAGTAGAGCAGTCTTCTGTAGTGTCCCAAGTAGACTTATCTGCAAGAGCAGAGTGATGAATTAGATGTACTCAGCACTGGTTGGGCCACACCTTGAATCCTGTGTCCAGTTCTGGGCTCCTCAATTTAAGAAGGACATTGAGACTCTTGAACGTGTCCAGAGAAGGGCAACAAGGCTGGGGAGAGGCCTTGAGCACAGCCCTGTGAGGAGAGGCTGAGGGAGCTGGGGGTGTTTAGCCTGGAGAAGAGGAGGCTCGGGGGAGACCTTCTTGCTCTCTGCAACTCCCTGAAGGGAGGTTGTAGCCAGGAGGGGGTTGGTCTCTTCTCCCAGGCAAGCAGCACCAGAACAAGAGGACACAGTCTCAAGCTGCACCAGGGGAGGTTTAGGCTGGATGTGAGGAGAAAGTTCTTCACAGAGAGAGTTGTTAGTTGTTGGAATGTGCTGCCCAGGGAGGTGGTGGAGTCACCAACCCTGGAGGTGTTCAAGAGGGGACTGGACGTGGCACATGGTTTAGTTATCATGAGGTGTTGGATGATAGGTTGGACTTGATGATCACTGGGGTCTTTTCCAACCTTATTGATTCTATGATTCTATGATTCTATGAATATTTGTCCCTTTCCATAGAGACTGGTTAAGTAGCATGTAGTGACGGTGATGTTCTCACTGCATAGTTTGTTTAGAATGGTGCAAAAGTGCAAAAGCCTCAATTTTTACTCTAAATAGGCACAATGTCCCTGTCTGCTGCTTATTTTGCTGTACCACCACAGACCTATTTAACATTGAAGTTTGTTGGTGATCTTTCAGGTGCTGATCACAGAATCAGAGAATCACCAAGGTTGGAAGAGACCTCAAAGATCATCAAGTCCAACCTGTCACCCAACACCTCAGGACTAAACCATGGCACCAAGTGCCACATCCAAACCCCTCTTGAACACCTCCAGGGACAGTGACTCCACCACCTCCCTGGGCAGCACATCCCAATGGCGAACGACTCTCTCAGTGAAGAACTTTCTCCTCACCTCCAGCCTAAACCTCCCCTGGCACAGCTTGAGACTGTGTCCTCTTCTTCTGGTGCTGGTTGCCTGGGAGAAGAGACAAACCCCTTCCTGGCTACAACCTCCCTTCAGGCAGTTGTAGACAGCAAGAAGGTCTCCCCTGAGCCTCCTCTTCTCCAGGCTAAACAATCCCAGCTCCCTCAGCCTCTTCTCACAGGGCTTGTGCCACTTGCAAGCAATTGTGAGGGTAGTGAGGTTAGAGATATGGTGAATGTGCACATGAGTCAATGGAAAAATAGTATTTTTTTCATATATTCTGTCAGCTTTGATATCATACCAGATGGGGTACTTCATATCTGTCTCTAGAGTTTCCGAGGATGTATAGTTTTCATGGACAATTTTTGGCCCCCACTCTCTTCCATATTGGAATCACTGTACTGGGAGCTTTAACTGAAAGGGAGAAGAAAGAGAAGTGGGGATGAGTTACTTTGTGTGTTACTCCCCAGAGCATGAGGAAGGGCATGGTGAAGTGTCCTTTAATGATATATAAAAAGTAAAAAGTTGTTACTCTTCAGGTAACAGACTTAAATGCACAGCCAGAAGGCACATACATGTGTAGACTGCACGTCTGAGCGTCACTAGTACATGAGTCCATACTTTCACAGAATCATAGAATCAACAAGGTTGGAAAAGACCTCAGAGATCATCAAGTCCAACTGGTCACCCAGCACCTCAGGACTAGCTAAACCAAGTGCCACGTCCAATCCCCTCTTGAACACCTCCAGTGATGGTGGTGCCCACCTCCCTGGGCAGCACATTCCAATGACCAATTACTCTTTCTGGGAAGAACTTTCTCCTCACCTCCAGCCTAAACTTCCCTAGTCACACAGATCAGAAGAGATGAGAAAAGGGAAGAATTGTTGTCACAGTATCACAGTATCACAGTATTGCCAAGGTTGGAAGAGACCTAGAGGATCATCAAGTCCAAACTGTCACCACAGACCCACAACTAGACCATGGCACCAAGTGCCACATCCAATCTCCTCTTGAACACCTCCAGGGATGGTGACTCCACCACCTCCCTGGGCAGCACATTCCAATAATGAATGACTCTCTTGGTGAAGAACTTTCTCCTCACCTCCAACCTAAACCTCCCCTGGCACAGCTTGAGACTGTGTCCTCTTGTTCTGGTGCTGGTTGCCTGGGAGAAGAGGCCAACCCCTTCCTGGCTACAACCACCCTTCAGGTAGTTGTAGAGGGCAATGAGGTCACCCCTGAGCCTCCTCTTCTCCAGGCTAAACAATCCCAGCTCCCTCAGCCTCTCCTCACAGGGCTGTGCTCCAGACCTCTCTCCAGCCTCGTTGCCCTTCTCTGGACACATTATGGTACAGCTCCTCTTATTGCAGGTATTTACCAAATGAATTTGTTTAGAATAATCTTTTGTGTTCTTGTTTTTTACACCCAGAGAGTGATTTATTTATGTTTTTCTACTTTTCAGCTCGAAATCTGTAGCTCAATTTTAAAGGCATAGCCTAAAAAGACAGCAAAGCCAAATTGGGCTCCTCCTCACCCAACCTGGCTCTGTTGCTTAGCAGTTTCTGAGAGCAGCCAGTCCTCTTTTAAGCTAAGCCACACTAAATTAGGAGCTGCTTTACAGATCTACTTGGGCTCATTTTCCATTATATTAACACTTCAAAACACTCCATCTGCTTACAAGATGAGTGTGAGAGAAGAAGAGGAGAAACACAGCTGGCCCAGAGTGGGGGAAAAAATGTACATTTAAAGAGCCTCAGCCCCCTTCCCAAATGGCTTTTTGGCGGCCCTTGGTGACTCTCTGGATATTTTCAGTTCTCGCTCTCGCTTACAGAAAGCTCATCGTGCCCAATTTAACTTTTATAACAAAATAATAGCCTGAGAACTGCTGCCAGCCCACTTTCCTGCTGCTGACAATGCACTGGCATCCACAATTAAAAGGGAGAGAAAGAAAGGGCCTATAAAAAGTCCTCAGGAGAAACTGATCCGCTGTGCTTAAGTGGGAGGATGCTAAACGCTGCAAAGAAAAGATGTTTTCCTCTGTCTCATGCTATAGTAGCTCCTCCTGATCCTTTTTCCTTTTTCTGATGACTATTTCTCCACAGACAAACGTTTTATTGCTTAAAGCCTTGAACTTTTTCCTTTGTGAAGCATGCAAAGAGCCAGATTCAGGGATATAGTCCAGAAGTGATTGCAGTAGTTTGCACAGTTTTTTTTTTGCCATGTGATCTTCAATTACATGCCCCAGAAAGCATATCCTTCCACGGCTCACTGCTAATTTCTTCCTTGACCTGAAACAGACCAGCCTGCAGTTTCTTACAGTGTTTTAATCCACCTTAGCCGTGAATCTGGAGGCACAGGAGGTGCCACTCGCAGCCAGTGGCCGACCTTGGTAGCTTGTAGCCAGATTGCAGCCATCATTTGTTGCCACACAGTTTAGATTGTTCCTAGTGATATCCCAGGAAGTAGATGAGAAGAGGATGCATTGCCCCTCCAAGCTCCACCTGCGGAAATAAATCCTAAGCACACACCTAAACAAGCAGCTTGCAGCAGATTTTATAGAGATTTAGAGTATGACGTGTGCTTTCTGGGATCCCATCAGCTCAGCTTTCACTGGCTATGCCCAAGGGCTCTTGACCTTGGCTCCTTTTTGACTAGGGTTAGAAACGTAAGATGTAGCATCTCCCAAAGGCCACCAATTAATGGCTCAGTAAACTGTGCAGTTCTGCAACTCTTCATCTTCTTCTTGAATGAGTAATGATATCACAGACAATCATGACACTTAAATACTCATATTTAAAGTAAGGTATCACTTGGTTGAACTACAGCAGGCAATTTACCTTTCCAAGCATGCTGTCTGCTGACTCCTGTGGGTATCTCCCACTCAGACATGTCCAAGTCTTACTTCTGAGTTTTTCTTGGCAAATGGGAAAAGGAAGTCTTGCTTTCCAGTTTTCCAGTACAAGCTGAGTTGGTGTGGACCAGAACAAGACAGACACAGATCATAGTATCATAGTATCATAGTATCATTCAGGGTTGGAAGGGACCACAAGGATCATCTAGTTCCAACCCCCCTGCCATGGGCAGGGACACCCCACACTACATCAGCCTGGCCACAGCCTCATCCAGCCTGGGCTTAAACACCTCCAGGGACAGGGCCTCAACCACCTCCCTGGACAACCCATTCCAGGGCTTCACCACTCTCATGGGGAAGAACTTCCTCCTCACATCTAGCCTGAATCTCCCCACCTCCAGCTTCATTCCATTCCCCCTAGTCCTATCACTACCTGAGATCCTGAGAAGTCCTTCCCCAGTCTTCCTGTAGGCCCCCTTCAGATACTGGAAGGCCACAATGAGGTCACCTCTGAGTCTTCTCTTCTGCAGACTGAACAGCCCCAACTCCTTCAGTCTGTCCTCATAGGAGAGGTGCTCCAGCCCTCTGCTCATCATGCACTGAGTCATGCTCGTTGCACCCTTTTTTCATCTTACTTCTGTCTCTGCTGGAAGACTCTTTCCATCCTTCATGCAACAAAATCAGTGCAGATCTCAGTATGTTGCAGTCTGGCCTCCCAGATCTTGGTAGTTAGTCCCACCTCTGTTTTCCAGCTCTGTCTCCTCTCTTCTACACGTGCACGTTAGAGAAAGTTGTTACTTCAGGCTCCCTTCAAGATTTATTCAACCAAGAAGACTGTAAAACACATATGAATCTTTTTTTTTTCCTGTAACTCAGAATAAAACAAAACTTTATCAGCAAATAATTTCACCAAGCTCTCTTACAGCTTAAAACAAAAGCCATCTCTTTAGCTGGTCTGGAGTCCAGCCCAGAGGCATCCTCCTTTTGAAGATGCAATGAATACAAAGTGTCTGGCATGCACCTGAAAGCTGGTACTTTCTTCCAGGCTTCAATTTCAGGAAATAACTAGGGAGAGCACTTCTTGCCCTTAGTAATTCCCCATGCTCATTACAGGGTTTCATGTCTGGGTGAAGGCTACGAAGGATTATGGACAACTTGAAACACTGAAACCAGAAGTGCCTCAGGCACCAATTTTCCCTTCCAACTAATCCATCATTCCTGCTGTGATTTCAGCAGAGTGATATAGTAACCTGTCTTCTTAGAAGGAAGGATGGACTACTGCTGTCTTTTATATTCTGTTGAATTATAACACTTTCCTTTTTCATCTGGCTTTTCATCACAGACTTAAGTGTTTTTCTTTCTGTGTATACAACTGTGCAGGTTTCTCATTTGTTATCTACATAGGAATGGCCACACTGAGCCCATCTGAAATCCTTCCTTTCCACTCCCATAAGTCCTTCTGGGGAGCAAAGTCTTCTTAATTTTTAGCAGACTCCCAATTCCTCACCAGAACCTCACCACCAACTGCATCTGAGCTCAATACAGAAAAGGACTTCATGCAAAGTGCTGCCTTCCCTTTCATTTCCAGCCTTCTCCAGCAGCAGACATCACACTGTCTTTGAACACTCAAGGGCAGGAGACAGCGCAGTGAAGCACAAAGAACTCAGTTTTTGTGGGCCTTCACTTTGCATGTGTGTCTCAGTCCAGAGAGGATAAGACACTCAGTTCTTATGAATATTCCTGTGTTATGAAATTAGAGGCACAAAAGAGGCCAAAATATCAACAGCCCTCGAGGCTATTTATTAACAGAATAAAGTGGATGGATCAGAAGGAAGGAGAGAGAGAGAGAGAGAGAGAGAGAGAATACAGAGAGAGAGAGAAAGAGGGAGAGAGAAGAGGAAAGGAATTATATTACCACCCCCCACCCTGCAAGATGGTTTGGGTCTGTGGAGGAAGGCTGCTGCCACTTTGGCATGGAGGAGATGTCATCCTTTTTGGCTGTGCTGTCCTCCACTGGAGGAGGGAGGGAGGGATCCCAAAGTCCAAGTCCAAGTCCTTCTCTGAGCAGCCTCTTCAGCCCATGAGTTGCAGCAGGTGGAACGTAGAATAACAGAATCATAGAATCAATAAGGTTGAAAAAGACCTCAGAGATCATCAAGTCCAACCTGTCACACAACACCTCATGACTAACTAAACCATGGCTTCAAGTGCCACATCCAATCCTTTTTTGAACACCTCCAGGGACAGTGATTCCACTACACAGAGAGAGGGTTCCTCCTGGTCTGCTGCCTCCAGGCTCCATGGTGATGTCTCTGTCCTTTTCTCTTCTGGTATTCTCTTTGTTTTTCTTCAGAGCAGCATTGCCTAGGTCTTTTCCTTCTCTCCACCCAGTAGTTGCTCAGGTCTTTTATACAGTTTTTTAGGTATGTGTCCAGGTGGTGAACACATTGTATCCTTTAGAACCATCCTCCCTGGCAGCTGATGGGTAGAGATGATCTTGTCCATGCACATTCCAGAGAGTCCTTATCCAGGGGTGTCTGCCCAATACACATCAGCTATTGTCTGGGCAAACAGCAAAGGCGATTTTATCTGTGTTGAATCACATCAAGAGAGACAAGATTTAGTCTCTCACGAGGCAGGATTTTCAGGATAATGCATTAAAGATTTGATACGTCTCTCCTCAAGCAGGGTGACATCATTTTCCTCCAGTCCTGGCTCACAGGTGAGGTCCCAGATGACTGGAAACTGGCCAATGTGGTCCCCATCCACAAGAAGGGTTGGATGGAGGAACCTGGAAACTCCAGGCCAGTCAGCCTGACCTCAGTGCCAGGAAAAATGATGGAGCAGATTATCCTGGTGGCAATAACTGCGCACCTGAAGGATGGCCAAGGGCTCAGGTCCAGCCAGCATGGATTTAGGAGGGGCAGGTCCTGCCTCTCCAACCTGATCTCCTTCTATGATCAGGTGACTGCCTGGTGGATGTGGGGAGGCCTGTGGATGTGGTCTACCTGGACTTCAGCAAGGCCTTTGACACCGTCCCCCACAGCAAACTGCTGGCTAAGCTGTCAGCTCGTGGATTGGACAGCAGCACTCTGAGCTGGGTTAGGAATTGGCTGGAGGGCCGAGCCCAGAGAGTGGTGGTGAATGGTGCCACATCCAGCTGGCAGCCAGGCACCAGTAGTGTGCCCCAGGGATCAGGGCTGGGCCCCATCCTCTTTAATATCTTCATCGATGATCTGGATGAGGGGATTGAGTCAGTCATCAGCACATTTGCAGATGACACCAAGCTGGGAGCAGATGTTAGTCAGTTAAAGGGCAGAAGGGCTCTGCAGAGGGACCTCAACCGACTGGACAGATGGGCAGAGGCCAACAGGATGGCATTCAACAAGTCCAAGTGCCAGGGGCTGCACTTTGGCCACGGCAACCCCATGCAGAGCTACAGGCTGGGGTCAGAGTGATTGGAGAGCTGCCAAACAGAGAGGGACCTGGGGGTGCTGATTGACAGCTGCCTAAACATGAGCCAGCAGTGTGCCCAGGTGGCCAAGAAGGCCAATGGCATCCTGGCCTGCATTAGGAAGAGTGTGGCCAGCAGGAGCAAGGAAGTGCATACTGCTACTGTACTCAGCACTGGTTAGGCCACACTTTTAGTCCTGTGTCCAGTTCTGGGCCCCTAAATTTAAGAAGGATATTGAGACATTTGAACATGTCCAGAGAAGGGCAACAAGGCTGGGGAGAGGCCTTGAGCACAGCCCTGTGAGGAGAGGCTGAGGGAGCTGGGGTTGCTTAGCCTGGAGAAGGGGAGGCTCAGGGGAGACCTCATTGCTCTCTGCAACTAACTGAAAGGTGGTTGTAGCCAGGAAGGGGTTGGTCTCTTCTGCCAGGCAACCAGCACCAGAACAAGAGGACACAGTCTCAAGCTGTGCCAGGGGAAGTTTAGGCTGAGGTGAGGAGAAAATTCTTCACTGAGAGAGTCATTTGTCATTGGAATGTGCTGCCCAGGGAGGTGGTGGAGTCACCATCCCTGGAGGTGTTCCAGAGGGGATTGGATGTGGCACTTGGTGCCATGGTCTAGTCATGAGGTCTGTGGTGATAGGTTGGACTCAATGATCCTCGAGGTCTCTTCCAACCTTAGTTATACTGTGATACTGTGATACTGTGACATTGTATAGCCTTTTGAAGTAGGCAAATATATGAAGAGTGGTCACAACATCTTCTCTTTCAGAATGTACATAATAAATGGAAGGATTCTTGTGTTGCAGGTATGTCAGATGGACATGGAAGCTGTTGGTAAGGTGCCCTGCAGTCAGCCAGCTTCCTTCCTGTCATTAAATCTACAGTATTGCTGGTAGTGCTTTGTGACTCCTTGTGGCAGTTTTAGGCTATGCCTTTAAAGTTTAGCTGCAGATTTTTGAGGAGAAAGGGAGAAAAATGTAAATAAATCACCATTGGGTGTAAAAAGGAGAACAAAAGATTGTTCTAAATAAATTCATTGGATAAATGGCTGGGATAAGAGGAGATGTATCATAACAACTCTTCACATTCCATTTCCATTCCCATTCCTTTCTTCTCCTATGATCTTGGCTGTTACTGCTTTGCCATGGGAGATAACGGTGCTTCTGGCTGGCCTTGAGATAAGCTTAACCCACTGCTTCCTCTCTAAAATCCTCTTTCTCTCTGGTACAGGGTGTGTGTGGAAGGATTCATTTGGAATGGAATGGAATGGAATGGAATGGAATGGAATGGAATGGAATGGAATGGAATGGAATGGAATAGAATAGAATAGAATAGAATAGAATAGAATAGAATAGAATAGAATAGAATAGAATAGAATAGAATAGAATAGAATTAACCAGATTGGAAAAGACCTCTGAGATCATCAAGTCCAACCTATCACCCAATACCTTTGAATTAACTAAACCATGGCTTCAAGTGCCTCATCCAGGCTCTTCCTAAACACCTCCAGGGATGGGGACTCCATCACCTCCCTGGGCAGCACATTCCAATGGCCAATCTCTCTTTCTATGAATAACTTCTTCCTAACATCCAGCCTAAACCTCCCCTGATGCACAGCTTGAGACTGTGTCCTCTTGTTCTGGTGCTGGTTGCCTGGCAGAAGAGACCAACCTCCACCTGGCTGCAACCTCCCTTCAGGTACTTGTAGAGAGGAAGAAGGTCTCCCCTGAGCCTCCTCTTCTCCAGGCTAAGCAACCCCAGCTCCCTCAGCCTCTCCTCACAGGGCTGTGCTCCAAACCCCTCCCTTGTTGCCCTTCTCTGGACACCTTCCAGCAAGTCAACATTTTCTTATTCTGGGCAGACTTTCTCTGTGCAACTGTTGATACATAGCACTGTAATAACCTCTTCTGTTCACTTCTCACTATCTCACTCTCAGATGCTTATATCATGGGTTGGACATGCTTTCTTAAAGACCCTTTTATGTGCTTCCCTTGATTTGTATTAAGTTCTGTTGCAGAATGGGTTTGTGTGTTTTGCACTGTTTCAGGTAGGTTTTTTTTCACTCTTCACTGAAAACTCTCCAAAGTTTTGCATGTTCAACAGCTTTGCTGATTACTATGGGAGTTTATAGCTCTAACTCCCTAAGTCTCAGTAAAGACTCACATATCTTGTCTAGAGCTCCATGTCTGTGGCATATTCTTTAATACTCTCCTGCACCTGTTGGACTCTCATGAGAAAAAATGAATTTTTCATAAGATGCATTCTTCTGCTGGACACAATAGGTTTCAGTTTGTGCAATGATCCTATCAATTTCTCTGCAGCTGTGAGTAAGACCTCGATGTAACTGAAGATATATGTATAGGGCACTTGCATCATCAACAGTAAAAATGAGCATTATTTTTCAATTAAGAACACTTTCAAGCAGAAATTTCTTGGCACTGGTTCAGTGCTTCTGTTCCTCTCCCAAGCAGCAAAAATGGTGCAATAGAAAATGACACAAGGATTGCACAAAGCTCAAGCCTCAGTTGGTAGAGTTTCACAGGCTATGGTTTCCTGCTGTCTGCCCTCATTAGCTGTGCCACTTACGTTGTCCTCATCAAATGCTGGACAGGTGCATTCCACAGGAAGACAAAAGTCCCTTGTATCTGCTCTCAAAATGATTTTGTTTTTCAAATGACTTTAAGGAACAAAAGTGAGGCCCTGCTGTTAAAATATACAATCCAGATCTCTGGCCAAGGTCCGTGGCATTTCTGTGCACTGGTGGGTAAATGCTGAGTCACTAGGCTGGGGGGAATAGAATAGAATAGAATAGAATAGAATAGAATAGAATAGAATAGAATAGAATAGAATAGAATAGAATAGAATAGAATAGAATAGACCAGGTTGGAAGAGACCTTCAAGATCATCGTGTCCAATCTATCATCCAACACCACCCAACCAACTAACCCATGGCACCAAGCACCCTATCAAGTCTCCTCCTGAACACCTCCAGGGATGGTGACTCCACCACCTCCCCGGGCAGCCCATTCCAATGGGCAACACTCTCTCTGTGTAGAACTTCTTCCTAACCTCCTAACCTCCCCTGGCGCAGATCTCTGGCCAACATCCGTAGCATTTCTGTGCTCTGGTGGGTAAATGAACAGTCAACAGTTTGGGGGGAGGCTGAACAGCTTCTCCTCAGAGTCCTCACTGCATGTGCAGGAGCAAAGGGCTGCAGGAGGTTATACAGGATCATCATAGAATCAATAAGTTTGGAAAAGACCTCAGAAATCATCAAGTCCAATCTGTCACCCAACACCTCAGGACTAACTAAACCATGGCTCCAAGTGCCACATTCAATCCTCTTTTGAACACCTCCATGGACACTGACTCCACCACCTCCCTGGGCAGCACATTCCAATGGCCAGTTACTCTGTCTGGGAAGGACTTTATCCTCACCTCGAGCCTAAACTTCCCCTGGCACAGCTCATTTATGGTGATGCTCATTTATTGCTTCCCATCACACTTTCTGCATCTCTGTTTGTTCCCCAGCAGCACATCCAGCTGCACGGGGCACGTTTGGAGTCAGAACCACATAGAACAGAGATTTCCATTTATCCATGGTGCAGGAATATCTGTCAAGGCTCCTCCTGCTGCTCTGCAAATGAGTCTGGGTCCTGGCTGACATTCATGCATCCTCCTTCCTCCTCTCCCAGGAGAGCATCTCAAACAAAGCCCAGCCATTCCGCTCATGCAGCAGCAGCACAGAAGCATTTTGCCATATGTTTTGCTCTGCCAGCTGTGCTAGTCAGGCTGTTTCCAGGAGCAGGTGCTCTT
Source organism: Melanerpes formicivorus (assembly GCF_026170545.1). Taxonomy (NCBI): domain Eukaryota; kingdom Metazoa; phylum Chordata; class Aves; order Piciformes; family Picidae; genus Melanerpes; species Melanerpes formicivorus. The sequence continues at coordinate 711,748 of NW_027142506.1, forward strand.
TAGCAGCCCTATCTGCTGTTCCCAGGCACAGCACACTTCAGCAGGATGAAAAGGAAAGTGCTATAAAACTTTGAAGGTCCCTTCTCCCCATGAGGAGCAAGAGTGTGTGCAGTCCTGACACCCTCCAGGTATGAGCCCCACATGGTTCTAGCCTGCATGTGTCATCTTCAGTGGCCTCAATCTTATGTTCATGAAAAAATGCCTCTGTTCTCCAAGAGATCCTGTATCACAGAAACACAGAATGGTAGGGGCTGGAAGGGACCTCTCAAGATCACCTAGTTCAACCCCCTTGCTAGAGCAGCAAATTAGCAGCAGAGTAAATTACACAGGAACACATCCTGGCTGATTTGGAGTGCCTCCAGAGATGGAAACTCCACAGCCTCTGTAGAGCTGGTGCAGTATATGGAGATTTGCCATCAGAATGGGCTGCATGGGGAGGTGGTGGAGTCACCATCCCTGGAGGTGTTTAGGAAGAGGCTGGATGGGGTGCTTGGTGCCATGGTTTAGTTGATTAGATAGTGTTGGATGATAGGTTAGACTTGATGATCTTAAAGGGCTTTTCCAACCTGGATAATTCTATTCTATTCTATTCTATTCTATTCTATTCTATTCTATTCTATTCTATTCTATTCTATTCTATTCTATTCTATTCTATTCTATTCTATTCCATTCCATTTTATTCTATTGCATTCTATTCTATTTTCAAACCTGTTATGCAATAAAAAGCTAACTGAGCTGATCACAGAGTTTTGCTCCTACCTTGCCTAAGCAGGGATGCGAGTGCCTTCCTCTTTACTCCTTTCTCTCACCTTCTGTTTACTCTCCTACCTCCTTGGTCCCTCAAATTTATGCAAAGACCATTTGAAAATGTGTCAGAGGGCCACGAAATTATTTTCCTCATGCAGCAGATTTCAGAATCTTTAGCAATGACCTCACAAGCCATCTGGAAAGGCCAGCAGCAGCCACATATCATCCCAGAACACACACAGACCCAACGCGCTCTTCCTGCGTGGAAAAACACAATCAAGTCCTCCTGGCTCAATGGAGTTGTAAATGTCCTTTAAATCTGTCACTTTAATGTCCTCCTTGGAAGAGGGAGAATGAGGAGGTAGGTTTTCTCCTCATGGTTCTTTATACTATAAATCAGAGGAATCCAAAGTACTCTGTGGATTTTTTTACAGGAGTTCTTTGAGGGGAAAAAAAAAGCATTGTCTTCTGGCAGCAGCCACAAGGTTTTGAACTCTGTTTTCTTCTGATGTTCAGGAGAGTTAGAAGTCAACGTGGCCATGAGCAGCGGAGACACCACAAATCTTTCATGGCAGCACACTACCAAAGACAGCCTTCTCTGGAGGGAAGGCTTCATTCCTTCAGGGTACATTTAGAAAACTCATGTTTTCCATCCCAGGGAAAAGCCACCATCCTTGGAGGACAGAACTACAGTGCCTGCCTGTGGAACATTAGCAAATATGCTTCAGAAACATTGATGCACAATCTGTGGAGCAGTCAGTATTCCTCAAAAGCACATGACATCTCTCTGAAGTGATGCCAGCAGAACCAGGGTAGCCAAACATTGTGTTGCTGTAGCAAAGTGCATCAATAGTTTAAGCACCTTTCCTGAGCTTTGGAACTGCAGTGGCTTATCAAACCACAGAATCACAGATTGTTAAGAGCTGGAAGGGACCTCAAAAGATCACCCAGTCCAACCCCCCCACCAGAGCAGGGTCACCTATACCAAATCCCATGGGAATGCATCCAGGTGGGTCCTGAATATCTCCAGAGAGGGAGACTCCACAGCCCTCCCTGGGCAGCCTGTTTCAGTGTTCCATCACCCTCACAGTGAAAAATTTTTCCTCATGCTTACATGGAACTTCCTATGCTTCAACTTCCACCCATTGCCCCTTGTCCTGCCACTGGGCATCAGGAAGAGCCTGACTCCATCCTCTTGGCACTCACCCATCAGTCTCCTCCTCTCCAAGCTAAAGAGCCCCAGCTGTTTTTGTCTCTACTTGTAAGGAATATGTTCGACTCCCTTAATCATTTCTGTGGCTTTGTACCGGACTCTTTCAAACAGTTTCCTGTTCTTCTTGAACTGAGGGTCCCAGAACTGGACACAATACTCCAGATGCATCCTCACCAGGGCAGAGTACAGGGGGAGGAGGACCTCTCTCTACACACCTCTTCTAATACACCCCAGAATGGCATTGGCCTTCTTGGCCACAAGAGCTGGCTCATGGTCAACCTTCCATCCACTAGGACCCACAGTTCCTTTTCCCCTTCCCCTTCCCCTTCCTTCTCCAGCAGGTCAGTCCCCAACCTATACTGATTTGTGGGGTTGTTCTTTCCCAGGTGCAAGGCTGCACTTGCCCTTATTGACCTTCATTAATTTTCTCCCTGAAAATAGGAAACTGTGTTCAATGAGGAGACAAACACAGTGGGGTAACAGAGAATAGAATAGAATAGAATAGAATAGAATAGAATAGAATAGAATAGAATAGAATAGAATAGAATAGAATAGAATAGAATAGAATAGAATAGAATAGGCCAGGTTAGAAAAGACCTTCAAGATCATCAAGTCCAACTAATCACCCAACACTATCTCAACAACTAAACTATGGCACCAAGTGCCTCATCCAGTCTCTTCCTAAACACCTCCAGTGATGCTGACTCCACCACCTCCCTGGGCAGCACATTCCCATGGCCAGTATCTCCTTCTATGATGAATTTCTTCCTAATATCCAGCCTAAACCTCCCCTGCCACAGCTTGAGACTGTGTCCTCTTGTTCTGGTGATGGTTTCTTGGGAGAAGAGACCAACCCCACATGGCTACAACCTCCCTTCAGGTAGTTGTAGACAGCCTCCTCTTCTCCAGGCTAAGCAACCCCAGCTCCCTCAGCCTCTCCTTACAGGGCTGTGCTCCAAACCCCTCCCCAGCTCTGTTGCCCTTCTCTGGACAGCTTCCATCAAAACAGTTAACAGTTTAAACACTTTAAACTTAACTTTTTCAATGTAAATTGTCTCTCAGGTGACAATTTAGGTTGTGTGATTAAACATCATTAAACTAAACATCATTAAACATCATTAGGCACTGAGCACTGTGGCAGTTTTAGGCTGATGCTTAGGAAATTTTCCATAGATTGAGTAGAGAAGTGGTAGAATGTAAATAAAATACCACTGGATCTAAAGGGAGAATAATTACAGAAGCATAGAATCAATAATGTTGGAAAAGACCTCAGAGATCATCAAGTCCAACCTGTCACCCAACATCTCCTGCCTTATTAAGTGAGAGTGATTGCCCATTGGAAATAGCTGTTCGGGGAGTTGGTGGAGTCACCATCATTGCAGGTGTTTGGGAGGACACTTGATGGGGTGCTTGGTGCCATGGTTTAGTTGATTAAGTGGTGTTGGATGATAGGTTGGATGCAATGATCTTGAAGGCCACTTCTAACCTGCTCTATTCTATTCTATTCTATTCTATTCTATTCTATTCTATTCTATTCTATTCTATTCTATTCTATTCTATTCTATTCTATTCTTATTTGCACTATTCTTGTTTGCACTATGGCAGGTGGTAGCTCTGTGCAGAGAAGGCAAACAGAGAAGACATCCATCTTCCCTCTCCAGACACATATCAGTCACTAGGTTGTTGCAGCTGCCTCACACAGGCCTTTCTCTTTTGACCACAGAGCAGGTCTCTCTGCAAGAGCTGTTCCCTGATCCTGGAGAGAGGTGAACTGACAGGTTTTACTCTGCTTTAACACACCAAGGAAGCACAGACAAAGCCTTAACTTCAAAATTTGTGGAAGCAATAGGATGCTCAAGTTCATAAAAAGAAGAATTTCCGCCCAAAGGGGCACCTGTGGGTTTATCCCAGCTTTGGGGGTATCCCTGAACACTCTAAACAGTAGATCTGACCTCTACTTTCTAGTGTCTGCACACAGAAAAATAAAGAATTAATGAGAGAAAAGAAGACATCACTTAAAAAATCAACTCCCTGGCAACTTAATAGGACTCTGATCACCCATGTAAAACAAGTCATGTTTTATTACACTCTTCCCTAACCCTGACCTCCTCCACTCAGACACACCTCATGGAAAGAGAGGTGGAAGCACAATTTCAAGGGCAAGAAACAGGTAATAATATTAAATGGCCACGGTGGGACTGCAGCAATGGATTGAGCAGATTGGATTTGCCCAGCACACCCAAAATGCCCATTCAGCCCTCACCTCTTTACAGGCTGCCTTCTCAGTCCCTCTGTGCTATATTTCATGGTCAAATTCAGGTGATGACATGGACAATTTAGTGTCTGAGTTCTTTCTAACCCAGGACATGGTGTTGTAATTACACGCTCCAGCGCAGGCCTGCATTCCGAGATAACAACCTTGTAAAAGGGGGGGGGGGGGAAGAAATCCTTTAATAGAGTGCAGTTCTCTTCTTCTCAGACTGAAAAGCAGAACAGCAAAGGAAATTTCACTGCATACCTGTAAAAGGCCAGAAATTATTCTCCAACAGCTAATGGCCACAAAAAGCATAGTTTCTTCCTTCATCCTAGGTGTTTCGGTAGGGCTTTAATGCAAATGCCATTTTCAGCAGCAGCTCTTTCCCAGATACTTAACCTCTGGCAATTCTACTTCAGTCTCTGGTCTTGCTCAAAACACTCCTCATTGAGCATCAGAGGCTCATTCCATAAGGCAGCTTTCATGCAAGCAAATTATCTCCCAGCACGCAGTCAATAAATCTATATCCAAATCATCTGCAGTTCAATATTTTGGCTTCCAGACAATGGTACAGGACTGTGGGTGAGGAATGCAAAGTACTGTGGGATGCAAATCAAGGGGGGGAAAAAAACCCTCTCCTCTATCAGAAGGCAAGAAGAAGCAGAAGAATAAAAGATTACACAAAGTTTCTCTACAGATATAATTCAGGGAGAGCTATTAGGGGCAAAATGGGCTCACATAGCGGTTGGGGATGCAAATCAAGGGGGGAAAAAAACCTTCCTGTATCAGAAGGCAAGAAGAAGCAGAAGAATAGAAGATTACACAAAGTTTCTCTACAGATATAATTCAGGGAGAGCTATTAGGGGCAAAATGGGCTCACATAGCTGTTGGAAAAAGGTTCCAGGGTTTTGCCAGGATCAGCTTTAACCTTCATTAAATGTTGGGAGTTGTTGTCTCATGGTTTAGTTAGTCCTGAGGTGTTAGGTAACAGGTTGGACTTGATGATCTCTGAGGTCTTTTCCAACCTTACTGATTCTATGATTCTATTATCTGTTTCTTGCCACCACCTCAGTCACAGAGATGTGGTCTTTTGAGGTTCTTCAGCTCTCAGGCTGAAGAAGGTCCAAGGGTGAAATATCAAAACATTTCCATGTCTAGGCTAGGTCCTCAAAGTTTATCTCTCTGCCATTGCCTTTTAAGAGCCCTTGGGTATTTGTGTTCAGTAGTTTGGCCCCTCCCTGCTTGGGTTCTTTTTCCTTATAGTCTATGTATATGTATGAACACATTCACAGCCAGCTTCCCCGAAATCAAGTCGAGACAGTATTCATGTGTTATCATGGAGAATGTGTTTCCTTTTCACTTACATTTTTTCATGCTCTGTCATGAGCAGATGTTATCTTCAGGCCAAGTGGAACAACCGCTCCGAGAGGTATGAACTCCACCATTCATCTCAGCACAGTGTTAATTCAGGGCTGATCTATATATAGGCTGGAACTTAAGAAAGACCAGCCCTATAAATCATACCTGTAGATCAAGTGTGATTTCATTAAATCCCTGCCAACATGGGAACAGACAAACCCTTGTGTCAACTCCACTGTCTTATGTGCTAATCTGACCAAGATTTGCTAGAGAGGAAAAGACCACTCTGGACATAAAATCACAGTCCTGTCACACCTAGAGTCGCTGGTAAGTTCAAATTTAAATCCAAGTTGCTATTTTGGTTTCACCCTGGGTGCACATAAGCCCTCCAATGCCCAAAGAGAACAGCTTAAATGTCACCACAGTTAATCTTTTCATTCCTGATTACAGGTCTCTGTGACTTATTTACTGTGCATCACTCCATTGTCACATATGATGAGGCATATGAGATGTGATGCCATCTGTTTCTCCTTATGTTTCTCAGTGAAGAACCAAACTTAACAGAGCTTTGAACTCATCTGGAATATACTAAACTCAAGGAACCCAGGAAAGCTATTTGGATCATATTTGAGCCTCTGCACAACAGGCAACAAGTGGTGGGGAAGTAATGTTCCAGCCACCATCCCTTCCTGCCTCTTCACCTTCCTGTCTTTTCCACATACTTGTGGCTCCTTTACAGCCATGCAAAGGGATTCACACAGAAGTACATACAGATAGAGCTGAGACATAATGAAGGATATCAGGGATCACTTAGTCTCCTGGTTCCAAGAGTAACTCTTGAACCTCTCTTACTCCTTTTCCCTACCCTTAGGAAGGTATAGAATCATAGAATCAATAAGGTTGGAAAAGACCTCAGAGATCATCAAGTCCAACCTGTCAACCAACACCTCAGGACTAACTAAACCATGGCTTCAAATGCCATGTCCAATCCCCTCTTGAACACCTCCAGGGATGAGAACTCCACCACCTCCCTGGGCAGCACATTCCAATGGCCAATCTCTCTTTCTGGGAAGAACTTTCTCCTCATCTCCAGCCTAAACTTTCCCTGGCACAGCTTGAGATTGTGTTCTCTTATTCTGGCTACAACCTGGTTACAACCTTCCTTCAGGTAGTTGTAGACAGCAAGAAGGTCTCCCCTGAGCCTCCTCTTCTCCAGGCTAAGCAACCCCAGCTCCCTCAGCCTCTCCTCACAGGGCTGTGCTCCAGACCCGTCCCCAGCTTTGTTGCCCTTCTCTGGACACATTCAAGTGTCTCAACATCTTTCCTAAACTGAGGGCCCCAGAACTGGACACAGGACTCAAGGTGTGGCCTAATCAGTGCTGAGTATAGGGCAGAATGACTTCCCTGCTCCTGCTGGCCACACTATTCCTGATCCATGCCAGGATGCCATTGGACTTCTTGGCCACCTGGGCACATTGCTGGCTCATGTTTAGGCTGCTATCAACCAGTAGCCCAGGTCCCTTTCTGCCTGGCTGCTCTCCAGCCAGTCCAACCCCAGCCTGTAGCACTGCATGGGATTGTTGTGGCCAAATTGCAGCACATGGCACTTGGACTTGTTCAATGCCGTCCTGTAGGACTCTGCCTATAATCTTGCACTTACCATGTCCTGAGGCTTTAGGCTATTTAACACAGGCCCAGCAATATAACCATGGCAATGCAGACTAAATATCAGGTGCAAAATCCAGGGTAGGGTTTTGATGTCATATATTATTCCCTCTGCAACTGCTTTTAATCACCCCTGGATTTGAGCTGAAAGCTGGACAGCCTGTATACGCTGTGCTCATAGTAGTAATGAGACAGTGGATAGACCCACATACAAATGGCTCAGGTGCTGCATCAAGCTGGAGGGGATGCTCTGGTGCTCAAAGGGATATACCTCCCTGAAGCCACCTCTTTTTCTCCCCAGACAACATCATAGAGAGATGAACTAACAACTTTGACTCCCCTCCATGGTCTTTCCATAAACTTTCTCCCTTTCTTCTCTACAGCAAAGTATGGAAAAGGAAAGATGTAAAGAATTGGGAGTGCCAGGAGGGCAGGACATGGAATGGAATGGAATGGAATGGAATGGAATGGAATGGAATGGAATGGAATGGAATGGAATGGAATGGAATGGAATGGGATGGAATAGAATGGAATAGAATAGAAATAGGAATAGAATAGACCAGACCAGGTTGGAAGAGACCTTTAAGACCTCACGTCCAACCCATCATCCAACACCATCTAATCAACTAAGAGGTGTGGACCAAGGAAGAAGCAAAAGATCAGTAGGAATTTGGGTACACATAGCCCACAAAGAAGTGAGAATAGTAGTGTGGAAGAAAAGAAAACTCATTTCTAAGTGAAGCCAGAGAGGAATAAAGATGAAGCAGGGAAAGGTTTAAACTGGCCATAGCAAAATGCTGACACCAGCAGAGATCTGGCATTGCACTGTTGGTGGTTTTGGGCTGTGCCTTTAAAATTCAGTTACAGATTTTGAGGAGAAAAGTAGAAAAATATAAATAGATAACTCTTGAGTGTAAAAAGGAAAACAAAAGATTATTCTAAACAAATTCATTGGGTAAATACCTGGAATAAGATGAGCTGTACCATAGCAATTCTTCCCTTTTCTCTTCTCTTCTGATATCTGGCTGGTTTTGCTTCGCTCAGGAGAGAATCTGTGTGCTTTTGGCTGGCTTTGGCTAAGTCTAACTTCTCTGCTCCTTTCTCTTGTCCCTTTTGTACAGGGGAGTAAGGGGAGAGACAGGGAGGGAGAAGCCTGTAGCTTCCCCTGCTCCATGTTCAGGGGAGGTCCTTGTGCTGTTTATGAATTGTAAATATCTGTATAACATTGCAACTCCTGGATATTTGTACACATTCATTGCATTCCGTTGTAGAGTGTAGATATTGCTTGTAAATAGAGCTTCATGTGCTTCTAACTGAGTTGGTCTGGCAAAGGTAATGTTGGAGGGGGGGGAAACTCCAACCCACCACACAGTTGTGGTGATTAATTACAATGTCATTTTTTTTGAGCACAGGTCCTCCTTTTTGCAGTACCACAGTACATGATTTCATTATGTGCAGGCTCTGAGGATAAGCAGAAGAAAATGCTCCTCATCCACATTTGTGCAAAAATGGCTTTAGCAGCCTGTGCAGCCCCCACTGTGTTTTATGGGTGCTGAGCCCCACAAGCAGATTTGAGCATAAGGGGATGTTATTTAAAGGCTAGCAGAGTAAAAGCTCCAGTGATGTGTGGCAGTTTCAGGCTATGCCTTTAAAATTTAGCTGCAGATTTCAAGGAGAAAGGTATGAAAATATAAATAATCACTATTGGGTGTGAAAAGGAAAACAAAAGATGATTCTAAACAAATTCATTGGATGACAGTCTGGGATAAGAATAGAATAGAATAGAATAGAATAGAATAGAATAGAATAGAATAGAATAGAATAGAATAGAATAGAATAGAATAGAATAGAATAGAATAGAAAGAATAGACGAGGTTGGAAGAGACCTTCAAGATCATCGCATCCAACCCATCAACCAATCCAACACCACCTAATCAACTAAACCATGGCACCAAGGACCCTATCAAGTCTCCTCCTGAACACCTCCAATGATGGTGACTCCACCACCTCCCCAGGCAGCCCATTCCAATGGGCAATCACTCTCTCTGTATAGAACTTCTTCCTAACATCCAGCCTGAACCTCCCCTGGCACAGCCTGAGACTGTGTCCTCAGCAGCTGTGTCATAACAACTCTTCACATTTCACTTCCATCCCCATTCCGGTTCTCTTCTCTTCTTCAGATGTAAAAGCTCTAGTGATGTGTGGCAGTTTTAGGCTATGCCTTTAAAATTTAGCTGCAGATTTCGAGCAGAAAGGTAGAAAAATATAAATAAATCACTGTCGGGTGTAAAAAGGAAAACAAAAGATGATTCTAAACAAATTCATTGGATGAAAGTCTGGGGTAAAAGAAGCTGTATCATAACAATTCTTCACATTTCACTTCCATTCCCATTCCTTTTCTCTTCCCTTCTTGGCTGTTCTGCTTCACCCAGGGGATAACAACGCTTCTGGCTGACCTTCAGATAAGAACTAACACTCCTTTCTCTTAGCTCCTCCTCTGATACAGGGGAAAGGGGAGGTAAGGTTGGGGGGGCAGTGGAGCAGCTTTCCTGACCTTCTGGAGCAGGGGGCGTTCCATGTTATTTGCTAATTGTAAATACCTGCATAATATTGTAACTCCTATATGTTTTGTACATATTCTTTGCATTCCATTGTAGAGTGCCGTTTTGGCTTGCAAACGCAGCTTTCGTTTGCTTTTAACTGAGTTAGTCTGGCTGAGCTAATGCTGGGGGAAACTTCAACCCACCACATAACGTATACAAAAGTATTTACAATATTTATGACGTGATCTGCACAACCACACCCACTGCACAAGCACTCACTGACATATTTATGCTGTGCCTCCGGAGCCTAAAACCAAAAATGTGCAATAAAGTAGTAGACTGAGACTTCCAGGCACAAGGGAATGATCAAGTATCCTGTGATGAAACAAAACTGGAAGGCATTGTGTCTTCTGGGTGCTAAAAGTAGACATTTTCTCTTTTAGAGTATTTTTGTATTAAACACTATTTTGAAAGTCCTGACAAAAACTTGCTTTCAAATGAAAGAGGATAAAGAAAGGATCCTTCCATCTTGAAATAACAAACATTCCTAGGCACTGCACTTCGCTAAAGAAGTTTCCATTGACAGGAAATATTACTGTGCAGAATACAGAATAGAATACAGAACACAGAATTAACCAGGTTGGAAAAGACCTCAGAGATCATCAAGTCCAACATATCACCCAACACCATCTAATCAACTAACATGGCACCAAGCACCCCATCTAGTCTCCTCTTAAACACCTTCAGTGGTGGTGATTCCACCACCTTCTGGGCAGCACAATTGTAGTGGTTTGAGCCTTAACTGAGAGTTAAAAGCCCAAATGGGGAAAAGGCTGGCAATCTCTTCCCCACTCACCCCCCACCTCCTCCCTCCAAACAGAGAGGGAAAGAAAAAGGGGTAAGGAGCAAATCCACTAAATAACAACCTGGAGTCAGCTTGGAAGTAGAGAAGCAAAGAATTTTTCTTTAAACTATATATATATATGACAATAACAGGAAAAGTTCACAAGGGCAAGGAACGAGAGTGGATGGGAGGGGGACAGAAAAAGAATAATACAAAACCAGTCTTTCTCTAAGGAGGTGCAGAGGCAGCAGGGAGAAGGATCAGGTCTGGCAACGTGGCTGAGGAGCAGGAGAGCAGCTGCAGTAGCTCTCATCCAGCAGAGGCAGGAGCCAAAAAGAGATCCAACAGCTATGACATCCTGCTTTTTATACCCTGGCTGGGCTGGGAGGGGGGAGTGGAACAGACTCAGCTTTCCCAGGGGGAAACGCCCTGCAGGGAGGGTAAAGTACCTGCAAGCTCCACCCTGCTTTGGTTTTTTTGTTTTCAGAAAAGGGAGTTAACCCACCACAACATTCCAATGGCAAATCTCTTTTTCTGGGAACAATTTCTTCCTAACATCCAGCCTAGACCTCCCCTGGCACAGCTTGAGACTGTGTCCTCTTCTTCTGGTGCTGGTTGCCTGGGAGAAGAGACCAACTCCCATCTGGCTGCAACCTCTCTTCAGGTAGTTGCAGAGAGCAATAAGGTCTCCCCTGAACCTCCTCTTCTCCAGGCTAAGCAACCCCAGCTCCCTCAGCCTCTCCTCACAGGGCTGTGCTCCAAACCCCTCCCCAGCTTTGTTGCCCGTCTCTGGACACCTTCCAGCAACTCAACGTCTTTCCTCAACTCAGGGGCCCAGAACTGGACACAGGATTCAAGGTGTGGCCTAACCAGTGCTGAGTACAGGGCACAGTGACTTCCCTGCTCCTGCTGGCCACACTCTTCCTGCAATTGGCCATTCTTGGCTACCTGGGCACACTGCTGGCTCATGTTCAGCCTACTGTCAACCAGAACCCCCAAGTCCCTTTCTGCCTGGCTGCTCTCCAGCCACTCTGACCCCAGGCTGTAGCACTGCATGGGGTTGTTGTGGCCAATATGCAGAACCTGGCACTTAGATGTGTTCAATCTCATGCCCTTGGACTCTGCCCATCTGTCCAGCCTATCAAGGTCCTTCTGGAGAGCTCTCCTGCCCTCTAACAGATCAACACCTGTCCCCAGCTGTATAAACAGGCTGGGGAGAAGAAAAGACCAAAGTTCCTGCCTTCTTCTTTCTCTCTGCCACAAAACTTTCTTGTCATGAATTTCAAATACCATAGTGTCCTCTTTTTTCTGGCCTTATCTCTCACAAACTTCTCCCCATTAATAAGAATGTCACTAAAAAATAAGTTTCAGGTCCATGGCTTTGGCCACTCACCAGTGACATGCCGCCAAGTTTTAGGAAGAGGCCTCCCACACTCCTGAATAATGGTCTCCATTTCAGATGGGGATATGCAACATGCAGGCTAATCCCAAACCATGAGCCTCACTTCATCAAGCAACTCATTTTTAATCCCTCATGATTCTCCCAGACATTGTAAATCTCCCCCTCCCAGCATCTACTTTTCATCTCTAGGAAAGTCAGCACCAGCATTCCCCCAACACACCCATGCTGAGACTAACATAGCTGGTGCAACTGCTTAAGGGTTTGTTTGCTCAGCTTAAAGATCTAGGGGAAAAAAATCAAGTGCAAGAAGCCTGTTAGAAGTAATTACACAGCCTTATTTTGCTATAAAAGTTGTGGCCACCTAGAGACAAGAGGCCCCACTGCTCTTGTTCCTCGCTTTGTTCCTGCATTCCCCCAATGTCTGGCAATCTCTAAAATGCAAGATGCTCTCTTCAGTGACATCCAAGTTTCCTTCCCTGAGTTTTAAATTTTTTAGCTGATCTTAAAACAAATGGCTGTGGTATCCCTTCCTGGATTCATCAGCATTTATTACCCCGTAGGAAGGCCTGTCAGATTGAGACTCCAGGAATTATAACCTCCTTCGTCCCAAGGGCAAAAGCTTTCCTTTCAGCAGCCTCTCTTTAGTGAACACCCTGTGGTCTCAGCAAGCAGGTAGAGAATAGCCCAAGGGCAGTATCATAGGATCATAGAATTTTTTCAGCTGGAACAGACCATCAAGATCAAGTCCAACTGTTATCTAACTCTACCAAGTCTGGTGCTAAAACGTGTCTCAGCACCACGTCTCTGCCTCTTTGACACACTTCCAGGGTTGGGGATTCGAGCACTTCCCTGCACCACAGGGGAGCCTGTTTCAGTGTTTCAGAACCCTTTCAGTCAAGAAGCTTCTTCCAATCTCCAACCTAGGTGAATACATCCTTCAGCAATCTTACAGAGACAATGTCTTAAACATCATGTTCCCATCTGCTCCAACCCTTTCCTTTCTCTCCCTTGTCTTTTCTTACATTCACTACATGATGACAAGAGATGGGACAGGCATTTGCCCTTCTCCAAATCTAGGTCATAAAAAGCAGTGAAGCTGTCAGGAACCAGTATGAATGGGGATACCACACAAGAGAGGACCAGAAGGGAGCCAAGGGAGCCCAGATATGGACCTAGGGAGAATCTGGAGAAGGACAGCAGAGATGAAGGTCTGGTAAACAGTTCTGTTGAGAGCACCAGCCAAGGCAAGGTGAAGAATCATGTCCAGGGATCATGACCAGATGCCCCATCTAGGGAGATCAGTGACAAACCAATACAGCAGGGGGGCTAGAGACAGGACTGGATATGAGATTACAGCATAGATCCATAGAATAGGAGTAGAGCAGAGTAGAGTAGAGTAGAGTAGAGTTGAGTAGAATAGAGTAGAGTAGAGTAGAGTAGACTAGAATGGAGCAGAATAGAATCAACCAAGTTGGAAAAGACCTTTAAGATCATTTAGTCAACCCCCCTTCAAGAGCAGGATCACCTAGAGTATATCACACAGGAACATGTCCAGATGGGTTTTGAATACCTTCAGAGTTGGTATTCAACCTCTCTGGGCAGTCTGAAACTTACATTCTCCTTATCTCCCCCCTGCTATGCATTTCTCACAACAAAACGGACTGGCAGTGCTTTTAATAGGTTGGTTCTATCTGGTTCATGTGGGTCAGAAAAGAAGATAATAAAGATGAACAACAAGATCCATAGTGGAAGAAGATATGATGTCTGGAGAAGCATTATGTCACCATCCTCACTGGTTTGTACTCAGCCACTTTCCTGTGACATCCTGCCAACACTTTTTGTGTTCTGATTTGTCACTGAAAATCTAGGAAGCCTGACAGAAGAGGAAAGAAAGATAGGGGAGGGAGGGGGGGAGAGGGCTGGATGACACCAGCTGAGGGTGGGTGTTGATCTGTTAGAGGGTAGGATAGCTCTGCAGAGGGACCTTGCCAGGCTGGACAGATGGGCAGAGTCCAAGGGCATGAGATTGAACACATCCAAGTTCCAGGTTCTGCACACTGGCCACAACAACCCCATGCAGAGCTACAGGCTGGGGTCAGAGTGGCTGGAGAGAAACCAGGCAGAAAGGGATCTGGGGGTACTCGTTGACAGCCAACTGAACATGAGCCAGCAGTGTGCCCAGGTGGCCAAGAAGGCCAATGGCATCCTGGCTTGCATCAGGAATAGTGTGGCCAGCAGGAGCAGGGAGGTCATTCTGCCCTGTGCTCAGCACTGGTTAGGCCACACCTTGAGTCCTGTGTCCAGTTCTGGGCCCCTCAGTTTAGGAAAGATGTTGAGTTGCTGGAATTTGTCCAGAGAAGGGCAACAAAGCTGGGGAGAGGCCTTGAGCACAGCCCTGTGAGGAGAGGCTGAGGGAGCTGGGGTTGCTTATCCTGGAGAAGAGGAGGCTCAGGGGAGACCTTCTTGCTGTCTCCAACTACCAGAAGGGAGGTTGTAGCCAGGAGGGGTTTAGTGTCTTCCCACAGGCAAGCAGCACCAGAACAAGAGGACACAGCCTCAAGCTGTGCCAGAGGAAGTTTAGGCTGGATGTTAGGAAGAAGTTCTACACAGAGAGAGTGATTGCCCATTGGAATGTGCTGCCCAGGGAGGTGGTGGAGTTAGCATCACTGGAGGTGTTTAAGAAGAGCCTGGATGAGGCACTTGGTGCCATGGTTTAGTTGATTAGATGGTTTTGAGTGATTGGTTGGACTTGATGATCTTGAAGGTCTTTTCCAACCTGGTCTATTCTATTCTATTCTATTCTATTCTATTCTATTCTATTCTATTCTATTCTATTCTATTCTATTCATTTCTGCCACTGGCCAGACAAGATGCAAGGCCCTGGCATTTGGGGCACCAGAGAGAGTATCTGCAGGGAGAACTGAAATTCAGGCAGTGGAATATGCTTCCAGAAGCAGCAAGCCACAGGTCTGCACACTGAAAACACAAAACAGGTGTCAGATGATATTGATTCCTAGGTGCCCCTCTCTCACCCATGTCTTCTCCCAGTCTGAGCTCCACTCACATTAGGACAGGCCTGTGTAATCTGTCTTCCATATGTTGTAAAGGGAAACCATCTCTTCGATGGCAAAACCGTACCAATTGTTCCCTGCCAGACCCCTCCCTGTGGCTTGTGATGAATGGCCCCAGCAGGCAGCCTGCTCTGGGAGATACGCACTCTGCTCACTGGAGTTTGCAGCCTTTCTCCAAACCTTTCAGCAAGCTTTAACAAGTTCATATTTCTTCACCAGGCTCTGCTTGCCGAACTCTGTCAGGAGTAGATAAATCATGCTGGAGAGTTACAAAGAGGCATTATCTTGTCCCTTGGCCTAAGTTTCTGGTGGGCACTTGGGAACCTGACCCCCACACCCACTGCAATCAATAGCAGAGAGGTAGTGAGCTCCTCGGGACTCCAGGCCTTAGTGGCCAAGGTAGATTTTGCTGCGTATTATTCTGCATTGTTTGATGTTGCATTTTTATGCTGCCTGCTGGTTCCAAAGAGCAATGCAGTGATTGTGAAGCAGTTGTGGAGAGGTCCCATGCTTTAGGAGGTAGGAACCTGCTCAATGTTTCTTGTGAAATCACTACCTGCCTTTATCACTACGTTTTCAATTGAGGACGTTATCCAGGTACCTGCTTAAAAATGTGATGAAGGTAAGTGACTGAGCCACCACAGTTTAGTTCCTACCAAAAACTTCAGTAAAATCTGATCATCCCTACCAATGGGCAACCTCTTGCCTAAAGAGATTTTACATATTAATAAGCATACCTTTCCTTGTTGTTGCCTTGTGGAGCTGTAAATACCAAGCAGGGAAATGATATCTCAGGTCAAAGCTCCTGAGCAGCTGCAGCATCCCTCCAGAGTGGAATCAGATCACACTGTGCTTATTGTCTGGGAGTCTATAACATAATCTCACCTAAAGAGAGTGTGATCAATCCCAGTCCACAGTGAAGACAATGTTTGTGTAAGTGTGAATGAACACAAGGGGCACAGTGTGGCAAGCAGGGAGACAGAAAGGTGAAGTGCTCATCTGCAAAGAGCATCATGCCTTTGCCTCTTCTCATTCCTCAGCATCCTTCCCCTTCTCTAGGTGGTGTTGGCTGATAGGTTGGACATGAAGATCTTGAAGGTCTCTTCCAACCTGGTCTATTCTATTCTATTCTATTCTATTCTATTCTATTCTATTCTATTCTATTCTATTCTATTCTATGCTGTGCTATGCTATGCTATGCTATGCTATTCTATTCTAATGCCAGAACTATCAAACAGTTATATTGGATTCAGAAATAAATCTCATGTGCAGCACCAACTAGTTCAGCTGCTAGCTGCACACACATTAAGAGGCTTGAGTAATGGTTTAGCAACCAAACTGCTTCCTTTCCCTCTCTAGGCAAGGCATAAGGCAGAAACAGATGAGTTTGGTGCTCTGTGCACAGCTTCTGTCAGTATGACACAAAGCTGTAGCTGCCAGCAGGAGCATATGAAGGTGTCTGGTCTAAGTATTTATGTGGCCAGGCACAAATTTTCTAAAGGAAGGCAGTAGGGTGCAGAAGGAGCAGAGTTGTTGCTGCTGCAGGCCATTAACACCTCCTGGAGGTGTGCATGTACTCCAGGTCATGTCTGGCCAGACAGTACATTCCTCCCTCTCCTCTGAGCTCTGGCCACTCCCAAGGTCCACATACATACCCTGTTACATGTACAATAAATTTGACATGCCCATCTACCCTCTCCCTGAGGAATAAGGGGCACTGACTGCATCTGGTAGTTTAAAGCTGAGGAAGCGAAGGGAGAAAGGTGGAGGGGTGGTTGGTTTTCTTCTCTTTAAGCATGAGTCCTGAACCTGTGGGATTCACTGTATCACTAAGGTCAAGAGGTTTTTGCTGTTCAGAAAGGGATTAGGGATTTATATGGATAATGAGAGCATACTCAATTTTATTAGAAAGACATGGGAAAAAAGTGCTTTGAGGAGAGATCTAAGTCCTTCTCATATTTCAGGACATAAGCCAAACATTAAGAGATAGGAGCTAGAAAGAAAAATGCTGCATTCAGGAATAGGAATAGGAATAGGAATAGGAATAGGAATAGGAATAGGAATAGAATAGAATAGAATAGAATAGAATAGAATAGAATAGAATAGAATAGAATAGAATAGAATAGAATAGAATAGAATAGAATTAACCAGGTTGGAAAAGACCTTTGAGATCATCGAGTCCAACCTATCACCCAACACCATCTCATCAACTAAACCATGGCTCCAAGCACCCCATCCAGTCTCTTCCTAAACACCTCCAGTGATGGTGACTCCACCACCTCCCTGGGCAGCACATTCCAATGGCCAATCTCTCTTTCTGTCAAGAACTTCTTCCTAACATCCAGCCTAAACATCCCCTGGCACAGCTTGAGACTGTGTCCTCTTGTTCTGGTAAAGGTTGCCTGGGAGAAGAGACCAACTCCCACCTGGCTACAACCTCCTTGCAGGTAGTTGTAGACAGCAATAAGGTCTCCTCTGAACAGCCTCTTTTCCAGGCTAAGCAATCCCAGTTCCCTCAGCCTCTCCTCACAGGGCTGTGCTCCAGACCCCTCCCCAGCTTTGTTGCCCTTCTCTGGACACCTTCCAGCAACTCAACATCTCTCCTAAACTGAGGGGCCCAGAACTGGACACAGGACTCAAGGTGTGGCCTAACCAGTGCTGAGTACATCTACTTCATCACTTTGTTCTGGCTCTTTCCATACTGCAGGCACTGGAAAGAGACTGTTGTGGACTTTAGATCACTGCTCCTTTCCATCCCGTGTCAGGGCTGTTGCTGAGGCGAGGGACTAGAGCTTTCCAACGCAGCAGTGCAGCTACTCACTCAAGCAGGGGCAAACATCCCTATTCATCCCTACCCAGACACGAATGCAGGTCTCTTAAAAACTAGGCACAGCATTTCCCCCCCTGTTTTTTTTTTTTTTACAGCAGGATGTTGTTCAGTTTGTGGCACGTTAATTACTATTTACGGGGCTGCTATAAAAATTAGTTACCTTTTTATAACAAAAGGCCCACAGCCAATATTTTACAGACAACACACAAAGAGGTTTGGAATTGATGATTTACAGATCAGGAAATAACACTTAATCAGCTTCCCTACCTTCCCAAGCACGACTGTGCAGTTTTACACCACCTTGCCGTTTTCAACTCATTATTTATTGATGTTGATTGCTTGACATTGCAGGACAGGATACGCTCATTCTGAGAGGTGCAGTCTGGGATTTCTCCTGACGTGGCAGGGAGGTGTGGGTTATATTATTCTGCCCACAAGCCCACTTGTATCATGTGTCCCAGCACATCGAGTGGTCTCTAGCGTTTATGTCACACAACATAAAACCTGCTTTCACGGAGGGCCACCGCTTTCCCCTGCACCACACACGGAGGGAGTCCAAGAATGTGAAGCAAATACCTCATTTACGCCGTCCCCGTGGCGTGAGGCATGCATGGCCGGCCTGCCAAGACACCCACTCTGCTTCTGTAACATCTTTCATCAGACCACGCTGAAGCTCTTTACCCCCACAGTCCAATTAAGTGCACACTGTCACCACGATATGGAAAGACAGGGGATAGCTGTGGGTAATTTATAGATAAGTAAATGGAGGCACTTGTTAAGATCACATCCCATCCAAAGTGCTGCAAATCACAGTCGGTTGATTAATGCTTGCAAACCACTTGGAGCGGTCTGCACTTCGTGCATCACTGCTGAAATGCTGCTAAAGAGGTTTGGGCAGTTACAAAGTGAAGGATAGTCTGATGTGCTGCCATCAGCAGCAAGAGAAGGGGAGCAGTCTGCTCAACATCCTGCCTGACAGCTCCACAGAGTTGACAGTAACACAGTGAAGGAAGGAGGACATGTTACCAGTGTGCTGCCCTAATGGTGCTGCACCCTTCCCTTGCTGGAGAAAATAGGAAAGACGAAGGATTAAGTCAAATGCAATAGTCTCTGGCCCTACAGACAGGCACCAGCACTTGCAGGATTAGGATAGGATAGGATAGGATAGGATAGGATAGGATAGGATAGGATAGGATAGGATAGGATAGGATAGGATAGGATAGGATGGGATAGGATAGGATAGGATAGGATAGGATAGGATAGGATAGGATAGGATAGGATAGGATAGGATAGGATAGATAAGATAAGGTTGGAAAAGACCTTTCAGATCATCGAGTCCAACCTATCACCCAACACCATCTAAGCAACTAAACCATGGCACAAATCACCCCATCCAGTCTCTTCCTAAACACCTCCACTGATGGTGACTCCACCACCTCCCTGGGCAGCACATTCCAATGGCAAATATCTCCTTCAGTGAAGAATTTCTTCCTAATATCCAGCCTAAACCTCCCCTGGCACAGCTTGAGACTGTGTCCTCTTGTTCTGGTGCTGGTTGCCTGGGAGAAGAGACCAACCCCCACCTGGCTACAACCTCCCTTCAGGTAGTTGGAGACAGCAATGAGGTCTCCCCTGAGCCTCCTCTTCTCCAGGCTAAACAATCCCAGCTCCCTCAGCCTCTCCTCACAGGGCCGTGCTCCAGACCCCTCACCAGCCTTGTTGCCCTTCTCTGGACACATTCAAGTGTCTCAATATCCTTCTTATATTGAGGAGCCCAAAACTGGACACAGGACTCAAGGTGTGGCCTAACCAGTGCTGAGTACAGGGGCAGAATGACTTCCCTGCTACTGTGCCCTGTGAGCGTCCTAGAGCTCAGCCCTTCTAACAGAGACAGCTCTACCTCCAGAGTTTCCAAACCACAGCTGTCAGCATCTTTTGGGAACTAGTAATTGTAAAATGATGCATGTAGTCCAAATTAATGCAAAATAAAACCAAAGGGAATGTTTATAGTAGTTCTACCCTCTCATGCAGGCTCAGATTAGGTTTGGCAGGCACATGTTGCTTCTCTGGAGTCCGATGAATCCTGAAGTGGGCACAGACATTCAACTCAGTCAGACCCACTGACGCAGCATAGCATGGGACCACCACTCACTCCTTCCCCTGGAAGTAATTTTTAAAGGAACACCACTTCATGATCAGGCAAAAGACAGAGAGCCCAAGAATAGCTAATTGAGGTGTTTTGCTAATTATGGTTTTGAAGAGAGGGGTGGGGGCTTTTCAGATTTGACTTCAATCACCTTTCCCTTTATTAACTCAGTGAGAAGGTTTTCACAGAATCATAGAATTGTTTTACAGTATCACAGTATCACAGTATAACTTAGGTTGGAAAGGACCTCGAGGATCATCGAGTCCAACCTATCAACACAGACCTCATGACTGGACCACGGCACCAAGTGCCACATCCAATCCCCTCTTGAATGCCTCCAGGGATGGTGACTCAACCACCTCCCTGGGCAAGGCCTTCAAGATCCTCAACCCTAACCATTACCTAGCTCTACCAAGGCTGGTGCTAAACCATGTTCCTCAGCAGCACATCCACCCATCACATCCATGTTTCACCAGTTTGGAGACCAGGATGTGGTGCGGGACAGTGTCGAAGGCTTTGCTCAGGTCCAGGTAAATTACATCAGTTGCTCGCCCCTGTCAGCTGACTGAAGGAGTTGGGGCTGTTCAGTCTGGAGAAGAGAAGGCTCTGAGGTGACCTCATTGTGGCCTTCCAGTATCTGAAGGGGGCTACAAGAAGGCTGGGGAGGGACTGCTCAGGATCTCAGGTAGTGATAGGACTAGGGGGAATGGAATGAAGCTGGAGGTGGGGAGATTGAGGCTGGAGGTGAGGAGGAAGTTCTTCCCCATGAGAGTGGTGAAGCCCTGGAATGGGTTGTCCAGGGAGGTGGTTGAGGCCCTGTCCCTGGAGGTGTTTAAGCCCAGGCTGGCTGAGGCTGTGGCCAGGCTGATCTAGTGTGGGGTGTCCCTGCCCATGGCAGGGGGGTTGGAACTAGATGATCCTTGTGGTCCCTTTCAACCCTGACTGATACTATGATACTATGATATATCTCTGCATCTTTCAAACTCCTCCCTGGAGAGTCTCTTCCAGGGTTTGAGAACTCTTTCAGTGAAGAAATTTCTTCTAATACCCAACCACAACCTGCCCTGCTGCAACCTGAGGCCATCTCCATGGGTTTGCTTCTCTTCTTCCAGTTTTCATTCAAAATTATTTATGAAGCTATTTCTGATTTGCTCACAAGTATTGCTCTAAGACAAATGAGTCAGCACACATTTTTATGAAAGAGTATGAAATGTATTTCAGCAGTTTATATGCTACAGCTGGCTGAATTGGTGAAAAACCACCTACAAACATGGCAACATGCCCTCTCCTATGATCCAGTCCCACCTTTCTAGGAATTTTTCCTCAGCTAGTAGTATGCCAACTTTCTGTCTCTTTAAATGCTTAACGCAGGGAACACACCTCTCCTTCTATGATCAGGTGACAGCCTGCTGGATGTGGGGCAGGCTGTGGATGTAGTCTACCTGGACTTCAGCAAGGCCTTTGACACCATCCCCCACAGCAAACTCCTGGCCAAGCTGTCAGCTCATGGCTTGGACAGCAGCACTCTGAGCTGGGTTAGGAACTGGCTGGAGGCTGAGCCCAGAGAGTGGTGGTGAATGGTGCCACAGCCAGCTGGCAGCCAGGCACTAAGTGGTGTCCCCCAGGGATCAGTGCTGGGCCCCATTCTGTTCAATATCTTTATTGATGATCTGGATGAGGAGATTGAGTCAGTCATAGTAAATTTGCAGATGACACCAAGCTGGGAACAGGAGTTGATCTGCTAGAAGGTAGGAGAGCTCTGCAGAGGGACCTTGACAGGCTGGACAGATGGGCAGAGTCCAAGGGCAGGAGATTGAACACATCCAAGTGCCAGGTTCTACTCACTGGCCACAACAACCCCATGCAGTGCTACATGCTGGGCTCAGAGTGGCTGAGAGCACCCAGGTAGAAAGGGACCTGGGGGGGGTACTGGTTGACAATAGGCTGAACATGAGCCAGCAGTGTGCCCAGGATGATCCAGGATCTGCCCAGCTGATTTCTGTATGATTCTCTGGTCCTGGAAATACATTTGTGATGACTTTGTTCAAAAGAAAGAAGTCATCTCCAGCCTGCTTGAGCCTTAAGTGATACTGTTCACTACAAAAGTTCATGCTGACATTCTCTGGACAGTGCTATGTGCAGGGCTGGCATTTGGGCTTTAAAGCCAACAAATTAATTGATGGAAGACTGAGAGAAGAAACATGTTTGTCTTGATTCTGTTGCAGTGATGAGATGACACCAGTAAGCCTTCCATGGCTTCAAAGATTGTAGGGAGAATGCAACATGGCTAAAGGTAACTTAGGTGGATATGAGTGAAAGCAAAGGGATATATTGAAGGAAATTAAATATATTTTCCATCCTGCCATGAAGGTGCATCAGGTAGTGTACTTATCTTCTATGGGAATGGAATGGAATGGAATGGAATGGAATGGAATGGAATGGAATGGAATGGAATGGAATGGAATGGAATGGAATGGAATGGAATGGAGTAGAGTAGAGTAGAGTAGAGTAGAGTAGAGTAGAGTAGACTAGACTAGACTAGACTAGACTAGAATAGAATAGAATAGAATAGAATAGAATAGAATAGAATTAACCAGGTTGGAAAAACCTTTGAGATCATTGAGTCCCAACCTATTACCCAACACCACCTAATCAACTAAACCATGGCACCAAGCACCCCATCCAGTCTCTTCCTAAATACCTCCAGTGATGGTGACTCCACCACCTTGCTGGGCAGCACAATCCAATGGCAAATCTCTCTTTCTGGGATGAACTTCTTCCTAACCTCCAGCCTAAACCTCCCCTGGCACAGATTGAGACCGTGTCTTCTTGTTCTGTCACAGGCTGCCTGGGAGAAGAGACCAACCTCCACCTGGCTAGAATCTCCCTTCAGGTAGCTGTAGAGAGCAATAAGGTCTCCCCTGAGCCTACTCTTCTCCAGGCTAAGCAACCCCAGCTCCCTCAGCCTCTCCTCACAGGGCTCTGCTCCAGACCCCTGCCCAGCTTTGTTGCCCTTCTCTGGACACCTTCCAGCACCTCAACATCTTTCCTACACTGAGGGGCCCAGAACTGGACACAGTAGTAGGAAGAGTAGCAACTGCACAGGTGTGGGCTTGTTAACTGGCAGAACAATGGAAGCCACAGAGAATTTGCTTCTCAGGATACTGCAATGAGGACTCTCACCCCAGCCAAGTCTTGCTTGCTTCTCATTAAGGATACTGGGAGAAGCATGCATCAGGTCTTCCCTGTTGCTCACCATGGTGGCAGGAATCCTCCTTCCCTGAGAGCTAGCTCTGTTCACTCCCAGCCAGTGAGTGGGGTCCCTCTTCAGTCGCCCTTGCACATGTGCACTTCATTGTACTAAAGCTATGTAACAGTCCTGGCTTGATTTATGAGGGCTGCATTTCTTCCAGTGATCCCTGCTGGTACAGGACTCACTACTTCCCTTTTATGTGTCAGAGGGCAACTGGCAACCAGCTGTTGGAAACTGATTGAAAAAAAGAAGAAAAAAGGGAAGGAAAAAGGCACCACAACAAACCCCTTCATTATCACCATGATGTTATTGCAAGTCCTACTACCTGCCCATAGTCTCTGCAAGGAGGGCAAGAGAAGCTGTGGCTGCAGGCTAACTGCACTATCGCTGTGAAGAAGTTAAGATGAAATCATCAGATTTCCCACTCAGACATGTCTCTCCCATTAGAGTCTGTCCTCTCCTGTGAGGACAGACTGAAGGAGTTGGGGCTGTTCAGTCTGCAGAAGAGAAGGCTCCCAGGTGACCTCATTGTGGCCTTCCAGTATCTGAAGGGGGCTACAGGAAGGCTGGGGAGGGACTGCTCAGGATCTCAGGTAGTGATAGGCCTAGAGGGAATGGAATGAAGCTGGAGGTGGGGAGATTGAGGCTGGAGGTGAGGAGGAAGTTCTTCCCCATGAGAGTGGTGAAGCCCTGGAATGGGTTGTCCAGGGAGGTGGTTGGGGGCCCATCCCTGGAGGTGTTTAAGCCCAGGCTGGCTGAGGCTGTGGCCAGGCTGACCTAGTGTGGGGTGTCCCTGCCCATGGCAGGGGGGTTGGAACTAGATGATCCTTGTGGTCTCTTCCAACCCTGACTGACTATGACTATGATACTATGAAGTCAGCAAACCAAAATGCACAGCTTCTACAAAGCAATAGTCATTCAGACCAAGGATGGATTTTCCCAGTTGAGTTCATACACAGGGACCCCACAATGTACATATTTTCTGCCCCATTCCTTGATGACTGTTAATAAGGGGATACCAAAAGCTCAGAAGCAATAATTACAGTAACAGCATCTTTATTTCTGAAAGTGATCTCCCCTCAAACAGATGATTCAGTCCAGCTACTGTGCTCTTGCATATTCTGCAGATACAGCAGGGCTGGAGAGAGAGGACTGGAGCTCAGCATTAGGGACATATTGATCTGTTAGAGGGTAGAAGGGCTCTCCAGAGAGTGCTTGCCAGGCTGGACAGATGGGCAGAGTCCAACAGGGTGGCATTCAACAAGTCCAAGTGTTGGGTGCTGCACTTTGGCCACAACAACCCCATGCAGTGCTACAGGCTGGGGTCAGAGTGGCTGGAGAGCAGCCACGCAGAAAGGGACCTGGGGGGTACTGGTTGACAGCTGGATGAACATGAGCCAGCAGTGTGGCCAGGTGGCCAAGAAGGCCAATGGCATCCTGGCCTGCATCAGAAATGGTGTGGCCAGCAGGAGCAGGGAAGTCATTCTGCCTCTGTATTCAGCACTGCTTAGGCCACACCTTGAGTGCTGTGTCTAGTTCTGGGGCCTCAGTTTAAAAAGGACATTGAGACACTTGAACATGTCCAGAGAAGGGCAAAGAGGCTGGGGAGGGGTCTGGAGCACAGCCCTGTGAGGAGAGGCTGAGGGAGCTGGGGTTGCTTAGCCTGGAGAAGAGGAGGCTCAGGGGAGACCTTATTGCTCTCTACAACTGCCTGAAGGGAGATTGTAGTCAGGTGGGGGTTGGTCTCTTTACCCAGACAACCAGCACCAGAACAAGAAGACACAGTCTCAAGCTGCACCCACAGAAATTTAGGCTCAAGGTGAGGAGAAGGTTCATCCCAGCAAGAGTAATTTCTCACTGGAATGTGCTGCCCAGGGAGGTGGTGGAGTCACCATCCCTGGAGGTGTTTAAAAAGGGATTGGCTGTGGCACTTGAAGCCATGGTTTAGTTGTCAGGAGGTGTTGGGTGACAGGTTCGACTTGATGATCTCTGAGGTCTTTTCCAACCTTATTGATTCTATGATTGTATGACAGCTCCAGAAGCCTCTGCTATTTTCTTGTGACCCCACATTGGTGCCTCTCCAGGACCATCAACTGGGGGCAGCTGCCCAGTTCAAAGAGTCTTTCTTACCAGCTTTGCCAGTATTCCTGGAGTTACTGGCCTCAGGACTTCAGGATGCACAGGCAGAAACCAGAAAATTGTCCAAACATTACAGATATAAACTGGAGGATAATGGCTAAAACCATTAGTGTGAATGTTTTGGCTTAATGTGAACTTTGTACAAATGTATATCTGCAAATGCACAGTTGGTGTTTACAGAACACCCTTCAGTCTACTTTACAAAGCAAAAGGCTTTAGTGATTGCACCATGTTGGTCCCTTCCTAAGACTTGCTGAATGTAAAGGACAATTGCAAGCAGGTCTAAGTAGGTCCTTAGATATTTATGACAATTGGATGCTGAGCATGAAGAAAAGGCCTCATCAGCATTCTCAGTAATGGAAAGGCATAGCAAGGAGCTGGGGATATTGAGGTCAGATGGAGGGAATAGTAGAAGGCCCAGGTGAAGCCAGCAGGCCTGGAGCTGCTGCCAAGAGAGAGGCTTCATGAAGCAGCACAGTAAGAATAGAATAGAATAGAATAGAATAGAATAGAATAGAATAGAATAGAATAGAATAGAATAGAATAGAATAGAATAGAATAGAATAGACCAGACCAGACCAGACCAGGTTGGAAGAGACCTTCAAGATCATCGAGTCCAGCCTATCATCCAATACCACCTAATCAACTAAACCATGCAACCAAGAACCCTATCAAGTCTCCTCCTAAACACCTCCAGGGATGGTGACTCCACCACCTCTCTGGGCAGCACATTCCAGTGGCCAATCTCTCTTTCTGGGAAGAATTTCTTCCTAACATCCAGTCTGAACCTCCCCTGGTGCAGTTTGAGACTGTGTCTTCTTCTGGTGCTGGGTGCTGGGAGAAGAAACCAACCCCCACCTGGCTACAACCTCCCTTCAGGTAGTTGTAGACAGCAATAAGGTCTCCCCTGAGTCTCCTCTTCTCCAGGCTAAGCAACCCCAGCTCCCTCAGTCTCTCCTCATAGGGCTGTGCTCCAGACCCCTCCCCAGGTTTGTTGGTTTGTTGCCCTTCTCTGGACACATTCCAGCAACTCAACCTCCTTCCTAAACTGTGGGGCCCAGAACTGGACACAGGACTCAGTAGAAGAACTGTAGGGATGCAGGGTACAAATACATAGGAAGGCACACTTTGTGATGTTGGCAGCTTATGGATCCTATCAGACCTCTTCAAAATCAGTTTGCTAAACAAACAGAATCAACAAAAATTTACCTTACCTGATCCTTTTTATATTTCAGTGAAGTGCAATTAACTTTAGTCAGAAACAAGGACTATTTTTGAGAAGAGCTTTCTCCTTGTAGAAGCAAAGCTAAACAAACAGGACAACTGAAGCAACAGGATAAAAGAAACTGCCTGGGTCAGCAGGCTTTTGTAAGCACCTTTAGACCCCAGTCCAGGGAAATCATGCAGGAGCTGAACAAATACCACCATTTCTCCTTCCCACTGCTATGGTCCCCTTGGAAGTAAGGCACTCCAGGCCAAACAGTAAATCTAGCTCCTTCATGCTGCCCAATGCCCCGTGCCTCCCAAGCCATCCCTGTCCCACCCCCTTCTCCTGGCTCCACACATGCCAGGGGACAGCCTGTCTCAGGAAGGTATTTATGTTTGCATTATTGGTAAGCTTTGTTTTACCTCCTAAGTAAACCTTCCAGTATTTATAGCCTGGCCTCCACACTTGTAGTATATATTAGCCTTTTATGCCTTCTCTGTCACCTGTTGAAATGAGAACTCAGGGTCTTCAGGCCTCTGTGGCCCTTCCCTTACATTAACTTAAATCACACCAGATGTGGACCCTTACTGCAGAGGAAGACTAATTGATTTCGCCAGTCACAATATGCCTATTGTTTTTTAACACAAATAAACACTGTGGTGTGGGGGGTTTGGGGCGGGGGGGGCGGGGGGGGGAGTTTGGTTTGGTTTGAGGTTTGTTGTTTTTTTTTTTCTTTCCCTTTGCCACAAAAGCCAAAGGTTATTCAATTAAAGGACTCCAGAAAGTGTGACTAATAATCCACAGGCAGGGCATTTCTACAGTAACAGAGGCATGAGGAAAAAGGAAAATAATTTTAAAAAAAATTAAGAAGGAGAGAGAAGAAGAAAAAGAAAAAGAAAAAAAAGGAAGAATATGAAGAAAGAAGAAAAAAGAAGAAAAGAAGAAGGAGAAGAGAAGAAAGATGAAGAAGAAGAAAAAGAAGAAAAGAAGAAGGAGAAGAGAAGAAGATGAAGAAGAAAAAGAAGAAAAGAAGAAGGAGAAGAGGAGATGAAGAAGAAGAAAAGAAGAAGGAGAAGAGGAGACAAAAGATGAAGAAGAAGAAAAAGAAGAAAAGAAGAAGGAGAAGAGAAGAAGAAAGATGAAGAAGAAGAAAAAGAAGAAAAGAAGAAGGAGAAGAAGAAGAAGAAGGAGAAGAAGAAGAAGAAGAAGAAGAAGAAGAAGAAGAAGAAGAAGAAGGAAGAAGAAGAAGAAGAAGAAGAAGAAGAAGAAGAAGAAGAAGAAGAAGAAGAAGAAGAAGAAGAAGAAGAAGAAGAAGAAGAAGAAGAAGAGGTGAAGAAAGGAAGAAGAGAGGAAGAAGAAGAAAAGGTGAAGAAGAAAAGGTGAAGATGAGAGGAAGAAGAAGAAGAAGAAGAGGAAGAAGACGAGGAAGAAGAAGAGGAAGAAGAAGAAGAGGAAGAAGAAGAGGAAGAAGAGGAAGAAGAGGAGGAAGAAGAGGAAGAGGAGGAAGAAGAAGAAGAAGAAGAAGAAGAAGAAGAAGAAGAAGAAGAAGAAGAAGAAGAAGAAGAAGAAGAAGAAGAGGAGGAGGAAGAGGAGGAAGAAGAAGAGGAAGAAGAGGAAGAAGAGGAGGAAGAAGAGGAAGAAGAGGAAGAAGAGGAAGAGGAGGAAGAAGAGGAAGACGAGGAAGACGAGGAAGAAGGGGAGGAAGAAGAGGAAGAAGAAGAGGAAGAAGAAGAGGAAGAGGAAGAAGAAGAGGAAGAGGAAGAAGAAGAGGAGGAAGAAGAAGAAGAAGAAGAAGAAGAAGAAGAGGAAGAAGAAGAAGAAGAAGAAGAAGAAGAAGAAGAAGAAGAAGAAGAAGAAGAAGAAGAAGAAGAAGAAGAAGAAGATGAAGAAAAGAAGAAGATGAAGAGAAGAAAATAAGAAGATGGAAAGAAGAAAAGAAGAAGAAAGGAATATGAAGAGAAGAAGAAGAAAGAAGAAGAAGCAAAGAAGAAGGAAGGAGAAGGAGAAGGAGAAGGAGAAGGAGAAGGAGAAGGAGAAGGAGAAGGAGAAGGAGAAGGAGAAGGAGAAGGAGAAGGAGGAGAAGGAGAAGGAGAAGGAGAAGGAGAAGGAGAAGGAGAAGGAGAAGGAGAAGGAGAAGGAGAAGGAGAAGGAGAAGGAGAAGGAGAAGGAGAAGGAGAAGGAGAAGGAGAAGGAGAAGGAGAAGGAGAAGGAGAAGGAGAAGGAGAAGGAGAAGGAGAAGGAGAAGGAGAAGGAGAAGGAGAAGGAGGAGAGAGAAGGAGGAGAGAGAAGGAGAAGGAGAAAAATGAAATCTCCACACTACCCTGTGAACAGTGGCCTCACCGGGGCTGGCCATAACTGTGATGGATGGCTGGTGTGTGTAAGACGTTATTATTTGTTATGTGAGTGGGGGGAGATGGCAGGCACGTTGGGTAGTACACCTGCTGGGCTCCAAGAAGCAAGAACAGCTGTGTGCATTGATTTAGACGCTCGCTACTTGGGGCTCCAGGAACCAATCAAGCGACAGCTCATAAAAAAAAAAAAAAGAGAGAGAGAGGGAGAGAGAGAGAAAAAAAAGAGAGAGAAAAAAAAGAGAGGGAAAAAAAAAAAAAAAGAGAGGGTTTTATGACCCTCCCCCCCCCTCCTTTCTGCAAACAAACGGCCACATCATATGTTTTCCTAACGGTGCCATAACTCAAAATTAAACCCCAGCCCAAGGTGTCAGGCTGGTACCATGTCAGAACGGTAACGGCTTGTTTTAAAGGCTTGTTATGGATGTCCCAGGGAAACGCTGGGAGTTTCCACACAAAGCTGCCATTCCGTCTTGCTGGAGCTCGGGCACTTAAGGGCAATTAGCTCCCCTGTTAAAAAATGAGCTGAGAGTGTTTTAGCTGGTGATTTTGTGCTAATCACAACTACTAATTCATAGTGTTAAAAAGGAATGCGGGGGCCGCCGCCGCTGCTCCCGGCCGCGCGCTGCGTGGCCCCAGCGCTTCTCACTGTCCCCCGCTTTGGCCCCATCCACAAAGTGTGCTGCACACCAAGCCGTGTCACAGGCTCCACATACCTCCTCCACAGCAAAGGAGACCAAAGCCTAAGCACACACAATGCATCAGGGACAACTAGGAACCGTTTCTCCATCCTGCACATCTGCACACCTCCATGTTGGTCCTGGGATCTACAGGGTTGCAGACTGCCATGGGTTAGTTGATTAGATGGTGTTGGGTGATAGGTTGGACTGGATGATCTGAAAGGTCTTTGCCAACCTGGTTAATTCTATTCTATTCTATTCTATTCTATTCTATTCTATTCTATTCTATTCTATTCTATTCTATTTATTCTATTCTATTCTATTCTATTCTATTCTATTCTATTCTATTCTATTCTATTCTATTCTATTCTATTCTTCAGGAGAAGACTTGATAGGATGCTTGGTTGCATGGTTTAGTTGATTAGGTGGTGTTGGGTAATAGGTCGGACTCGATGATCTTGAAGGTCTCTTCCAACCTGGTCTATTCTATTCTATTCTATTCTATTCTATTCTATTCTATTCTATTCTATTCTATTCTATTCTATTCTATTCTATTCTATTCTATTCACTACTGCTGGATCTCATCAGGCAGCAGCCAGGAAAAGCCATCATCCTGCCAGAGCATCATGCAAGGCTGCAGCCTGCTCTTAACTAGCCCATGCTCACTGTTTCTTGCGCACCAGGGTGCGTGGGAGAGCACAGCAGTTACATCCTCAGGGGCACACCTATAGCCCCATGTGCAGCTGGGGTTCAGAGGAGATGCCACCAACAGCTACTCAGCTGCTCTCTCTGAAGGAGCAGGCTCCAAGCACTGCTTTCTTGGCTGTGCTCGCACTGCTTGGAAGCAAGGATAAAACCTCACCATAACTGTGTGCCTGTAGTGAGAAGGTACAGCTCTGACTTGTGAAGGGAAAAGATCAACACAGAATCATAGAATCAAGAAGGTTGGAAAAGACCTCAGAGATCATCAAGTCCAACCTGTCACCCAACACCTCAGGACTAACTGAACCATGGCTGTAAGTGCCACGTCCAAGCCCCTCTTGAACACCTCCAGTGATGGTGACTCGACCACCTCCCTGGGCAGCATGTTCCAATGGCCAATCTCTCTTTCTGGGAAGAGCTTTCTCCCCTCACCTCCAGCCTAACCTTCCCCTGGTGCAGCTTAAGACTGTGTCCTCTTGTTCTGGTGCTGGTTGCCTGGAAAGATGGCCAAGGGATCAGGCCCAGCCAGCATGGATTTAGGCAGGGCAGGTCCTGCCTCACCAACCTGATCTCCTTCTATGCCCAGGTGACAGCCTGCTGGATGTGGGGCAGGCTGTGGATGTGGTCTGCCTGGACCTCAGCAAGGCCTTTGACACCATCCCCCACAGCAAACTGCTGGCCGAGCTGTCAGCCCCTGGCTTGGACAGCAGCACTCTGAGCTGGGTTAGGAACTGGCTGGAGGCTGAGCCCAGAGAGTGGTGGTGAATGGTGCCACAGCCAGCTGGCAGCCAGGCACTAGTGGTGTCCCCCAGGGATCAGTGCTGGGCCCCATCCTGTTCAATATCTTTATTGATGATCTGGATGAGGGAATTGAGTCCATCATCAGTGCAAACATGAACTCTCATTGATCAGATGCTCTCCAGGACAAAAGCATACATTAGATATGTCCCCTAAATTCCAGTTCTCCAGGTGGATACAGAGGATGACACCAGGCAAAGCAGCTCCTATTTGTTGCTCTTCAGATGCTCTTTCCCGCACTTTAAATGGATTTGTTTACAGAGGCAGAACAACCCAGCCCTAAAATCATAGATTTTACTCAGTGCATAAAACTTGCAATGAAGAACTGGAATTTGACCACTTGTGCAAAAGTATAGACAAGAGAAATAGACTTTTAAATAAGGAGAGACACAGAAATACTAGATCACGTGGCAGGGTTACTCAAGGAAATACAATTGCTTTTGCTTACCTCAAAAAGGGAAGGAGATAATCAGCTTCCAGAATTGGGGGAAGTTTATCTCTTCCTAATAGCTGCCCCACAATAAGGTGCAAAGCCATGAAAATGATATTAGACAGTAAGAAGGTCTCCCCTGAGCCTCCTCTTCTCTAGGCTAAACAACCCCAGCTCCCTCAGCCTCTCCTCACAGGGCTGTGCTCCAGACCTCTCCCCAGCCTTGTTGCCCTTCTCTGGACACCTCCATGTCTCTCAATGTCCTTCCTAAACTGAGGGGCCCAGAATTGGACACAGGACTCAAGGTGTGGCCTAACCAGTGCAGTGTACAGGGGCAGAATGACCTCCCTGCTCCTGCTGGCCACACTGTTCCTGATGCAGGTCAGGATGCCATTGGCCTTCTTGGCTGCCTGGGCACACTGTTCTGACCCTAGCCTGTAGCACTGCATGGGGTTGCTGTGGCCAATGTGCAGAACCTGGCACTTGGATGTGTTCAATCTCCTGCCCTTGGACTCTGCCCATCTGTTCAGCCTGTCCAGGTCCCTCTGCAGAGCCTCTCTACCCTCCAGCAGATCAACTCCTGCCCCCAGCTTGGTGTCATCTGCAAATTTACTGATGATGGACTCAATGCCCTCATCCAGATCATCAATAAAGATATTGAACAGGATGGGGCCCAGCACTGATCCCTGGGGCACATCACTGGTGCCTGGCTGTCAGCTGGCTGTGGCACCATTCACCACCACTCTCTGGGCTCAGCCTCCAGCCAGTTCCTAACCCAACGCAGTGTGCTCCCGTCATATGGGACAGTAGACTTAGGATGAGCTTCTTGGCTAACTGAAATCATGTGGAGACAGATTCTCAGCTTCTGTAAATTAATACAGGATCAACTTTATGATGCCTTAAAATAATAAGGACCATTTTCCTTATTTACACAACATGATGGTGTCAGGCCTGCATGGGTGGATTCCTGGAATCTAAGACTATTAAAATTAAAGGTGCACCATTTAACAGTGTACATGGTATGGAATAACACAGCTCAGGTCCTAATTCATATGGGAAATGACAGGTCATTGCCTGAGTACCAGGTAATCTCAGGAATCAGAGAGTTTCTCCAAGAGAGTAATTTATTTGTTGTGCCTCTGGGTAGTGTTTATATTTTTTTAGTTATCTGAGTTAGCTCAGTAGATTCCCTTAATTGCTTCAATTCCCTTCTCTCTGCAGGCCTTACTATAGCCTGACAAGTCACATATAGCTAAGAAAGCAAAGAGATGCCTAAGATGTAATATGTAAATAGAGAGCAGTGTGCCCAGGTGGACAAGAAGGCCAATGGCATCCTGGCCTGCATCAGGAACAGTGTGGCCAGCAGGAGCAGGGAAGTCATCCTGCCCCTGTACTCAGCACTGGTCAGGCCACACCTTGAATCCTGTGTCCAGTTCTGGGCCCCTCAGTTTAGGGAAGATGTTGAGTTGCTGGAAGGTGTCCAGAGAAGGGCAACAAAGCTGGGGAGGGGTCTGGAGCACAGCCCTGTGAGGAGAGGCTGAGGGAGCTGGGGTTGCTTAGCCTGGAGAAGAGGAGGCTCAGGGGAGACCTTCTTGCTGTCTCAAACTACCTGAAGGGTAGTTGTAACCAGGAGGGGGTTGGTCTCTTCTCCCAGGCAACCACACCAGAACAAGAGGACACAGTCTGAAGCTGCACCAGGGGAAGTTTAGTCTGGAGGTGTGGAGAAAATTCTTCACAGAGAGAGTTGTTCATCATTGGAATGTGCTGCCCAGGGAGGTGGTGGAGTCACCATCCTTGGTGGTGTTCAAGAGGGGACTGGATGTGGCACTTGGTGCCATGGTTTAGTCATGAGGTCTGTGGTGACAGGTTGGGCTTGATGATCTTTGAGGTCTCTTCCAGCCTTGGTGATTCTATGATTCTGTGAAATCTTCAATGGTGCCACTTCATGAGCACTAGTTACTGTCAAGGAAAAGGAATAAAATTACTCATAAATTCTTTAATTAGCTGCTATGGAAAAAGCTGTCATCATTCATGAGTATTATTTGACTGGAAGTCAGGAGATGTGTTTATGTTTAAATGGAGAGAAGATGTCTCCAGCAACCCTGTTGCCTTGGTTCTTCACTTCAAAAGGAGCACGTTATCGTCTCAGCTTCTGATATTCTCTTTCGACACACCGGTTCTAAGACGTCAAGAGTTCTTGGAAGTTCTGTATTTACACAGTGACTCTCTTCTTGAGATGCAAAATTTTATAGGATCAAAGCACACAGGAAAATTTGCTTTAGAAATCTGTACTGGTTACCTGCTTCCCCTTTCAGGGCTTTTCATAGGGGCAGTCTGCCAACGCTTGACATATTCCAGATGGATATACAGAACGGCAGTGCAGGTCAGTGGTGCCTTGTTCTGTGGTTAGACCTCAACAGAGGAGGATAGGAAACAATGGGGGGGAAAGTAGAATATTTCAGGCAAAGTGTCCTAGTTTCAGAAAGGGCCATGGGCTTTTTGTATGGTTACAAGCACTTTCTCATGTTACGAGCTGACAGGTTTCGACTGAAGCCTCTGTCACTCAATCGCTCCCTGTATTTCTCCCCGGTGTTGCCTTAAAGCCAAATAAAACCTATCTGCCTCTGCTTTGTCCCCTTGCTGATGTATGCAAAGCCATCAGCTTCTTGCAGGTGTCTGCTTCTTGCATTTGTAATGACAGTTTAACCAAAGAAAAAAATATCAACCCAACCTGAGGCCACAGAAAAGCTTTCACAAGAGGGGTCAAAAGGGTTTCCTCTTCTGCTAAAGGTCTGCTGCGTTATTAGCAGTGCCGTGCTAGAGATATTTACCTGTTGGTTGCTTTTCAATTGATTCAACATGTGCCTACAGGGAGGTTGGAGTCTTTAGATTAAAACTACTTCAAGTTTTGGGATAATTCTGAAGGAAAAAGAAACAACTGCTCATCCTGCTTTGGCTCCATCATCCTGTCTTTAAGTTCAGCCTCAATCAAAAGAGCAACAAACAGAGAATAACAATCTCAAACAATTAGGGTCTTGACATGTAAGAAAGCCAATGCTGGATGAGGTCATCTCATCACAGCCCATAAAGCTATCTTTTCCTCCCTTTGTAATACACATGTTCCAGTCCAAATTCCTACTAAGTCTCCTTGTGGCTAAAGTGAACTAAACATCCCAGGCAAAATATGTGTCTGATTTATTGGTTGTCTGGGAGAATTAATGCCACAAATGCAATAATGTCTAATTTCAACTCAAAAGGAGTTCAAACCCCAAAAGCATAGACCTCCCCATGAAAAAATTAAGGAACTGATTCATGGCTTATAAAGCCAGAGGGGAGCAGCCTGTACCTTGGTCCCGACCTCCAGAATAGCACAGGCCAGACTATTTCTTCCCTGAATTAATTCCTTTGGGAAGTAAGACACACCTTCAAGAGAAACAATCAATCTTACTTTCCAAATTGCCAGTGACAGAGACCTTTGCACAGCCATCCAACCTATTCTTTTGATGATTAGCTGCTCTTCTGTGGTAAAAACATGTGCCATGATTTTGTTCTGAAGTTACCATATTTGTATTTCTAGACACTGGATCCTTCAAGGCCTCTCTCCAGTAGATAAAAAGCAAACCAAAACAAAACAAGGTTCTCAGTGCAGGCAGATATGGACAGGCATCTCTGCAACATTCTTTGAGCTCTTTTGGAGTTTTCACTCCAGTATAAGTTTCTTGACATTCTTATGAGATTTTTCCTGCTATTCACTATCCAGCTTGCATTGTGGGCACCAGTGAATCTTATGGCCACATCACCACCAAATACCATACCTGAGTTCATTTTTCTCCTTTCCAATTATCTTTGCCACCCTGGCTTATTCTATTCTATTCTATTCTATTCTATTCTATTCTATTCTATTCTATTCTATTCTATTCTATTCTATTCTATTCTATTCCATTCCATTCCATTCCATTCCATTCCATTCCATTCCATTCCATTCCATTCCATTCCATTCTATTCTACCTGGAGAAAAGGAGGCTCAGGGGAGACCTTATTGCTCTCTACAACTACCTGGCTACACTGTAGCCAGGTGGAGGTTGGTCTCTTCTCCCAGGCAACCACCAACAGAACACGAGGACACAGTCTCAAGCTGCACCAGGGGAGGTTTAGGCTGGAGGTGAGGAAGAAATTCTTCATAGAAAGAATGTTAGGAAGAAGTTCTACACAGAGAGAGTGATTGGCCATTGGAATGTGCTGCCCAGGGAGGTGGTGGAGTCACCATCACTGGAGGTGTTTAGGAGGAGACTTGATGGGGTGCTTGGTGCCATGGTTTAGTTGATTAGATGGTATTGGGTGATAGGTTGGACACAATGATCTCGAAGGTCATTTCCAACCTGGTCTATTCTATTCTATTCTATTCTATTCTATTCTATTCTATTCTATTCTATTCTATTCTATTCTATTCTATCTCTAATGTCTGGAGGTCCCCAGGGAGATCTTACCTGGCTGTGTCCTCACTGTGGTCTCAAGCACCCTCTAGAGTATACATACAGCATATCATCATTTTATGTTAGTGTGGCCTGGTTTCATGTGGCCTTTACTTCTTAATGTGTTGCTTGCACCTAGTTCACCAGGCAATGAGGCCTGCACCACTGTTTCATCTTTTTCCCTTTCATTTTTTATTTGTTTTTATATTTTTTATGTATTCATCCCATTCAGACACCGTCTCTGGTAACTGTGTATTTTTTTCCTGGTCATTGATACTAGCACTAAGTAGTTTAATTCTGAAAACTGACCCATGCAGTGGTCCACAGAAATTACACTTATTTAACAAAGATTCCAAACATAGTATTTGCCAAATTCTCAATTCATTTTTTGAAACACCTCACACAATTGCTTAGTAGCACCAAACAAAATTCCATACTTAAAGCTATTCTATTGACATACTAATCTTAATGCATAATCATAGAATCAGAGAATCAATAAGGTTGGAAAAGACCTCAGAGATCATCGTGTCCAACCTATCAACCAACACCTCATGACCACTAAACCATTAGTTCAAGTGCCACAACCAATCCTTTTTTGAACACCTCCAGGGATGGTGACTCCACCACCCCCCTGGGCAGCACATTCCAATGGCCAGTCTCACTTTCTGGGAAGAACTTTCTCCTCACCTCCAGACTAAACTTCCCCTGGCACAGCTTGAGACTGTGTCCTCTTGTTCTGGTGCTGCTTGCCTGGGAGAAGAGATCAACCCCCTCCTGGCTACAGCCTCCATTCAGGTAGTTGTAGACAGAAAGAAGGTCTCCCCTGAGCCTCCTCTTCTCCAGCCTAAGCAACCCCAGCTCCCTCAGCCTCTCCTCACAGGGCTGTGCTCCAGACCTCTCCCCAGCCTCGTTGCCCTTCTCTGGACACATTCAAGTGTCTCAATAACCTTCTTGAATTGAGGGGCCCAGAACTGGACACAGGAGTCAAGGTGTGGCCTAACCAGTGCTGAGTACAGGGCACAATGACTTCCCTGCTCCTGCTGGCCACACTGTTCCTGATGCGGGCCAGGATGCCATTGGCCTTGGCCACCTGGGCCACCTGAGGGAGCTGGGGTTGCTTAACTTGGAGAAGAGGAGGCTAAGGGGAGACCTTATTGCTCTCTACCACTACCTGCAGGGAGGTTGTAGCCAAGTGGGGGTTGGTCTCTTCTCTCAGGCAACCAGCACCAGAACAAGAGAACACAGTCTCAAGCTGTGCCAGGGGAGGTTCAGGCTGGATGTTAGGAAGAAATTCTTCCCTGAAAGAGTGATTTGCCATTGGAACGTGCTGCCCAGGGAGGTGGTGGAGTCACCATCACTGGAGGTGTTTAAGAAGAAACTGGATGGGGCACTTGGTGCCATGATTTAGTTGATTAGATGGTGTTGGGTGATAGGTTGGACTTGATGATCTCCAAGGTCATTTCCAACCTGGTTAATTCTATTCCATTCTTTAGCAATCCTTTTCTCAGATGTGCAAGGGAGATGGCACAGATAGTTTTGTGAAGGGAATGAAGACATTCATTTTGATTAAAGTGTGTAACTCTTGTATTCTACCACTGATACAGTACAGATAGACTCTGTTTCTGCTGCAGACAATGCTTTTGTGCCGTGTTTCTTACCTCCTCTCTATAAACTTGAACTTCATCCTTAGTCCACCAAAGAACAAATATTCCCTGAAGTCAGGGGTTTTGCAAGAACTGGTTAAAGACTTGTCTAAGCCAATGACACAGCTTTTAAATAAATCTTAGATTCCTGAGGATGTTCCACAGAACTGGAGACAAAAAGCCAACATCATGCCAGCAATTATAAATGATCAACAGGAAGACTCAGGAAACTATAATCCCCTAGAAACTTGGCTTAGCGGCCCAGGGTCTGGAGCAGGTGGAGAAGAAAGATTGGAAGAGATACTTGTACAGAGAGATAAGATGAACATTTCCCAGTGGCATATGTAACATCTCCCTGCAGGATTTTCTCTCCTATTTGACTGGAAAGTGGAAAATATCCTTAGCTAATCATTTCTGGAAGAAATGAGAGACTCAGAGTTCAACATATGGGGAAACCCTTCGCTTCCAACAGTCTACTTTTCATGTGTATGTCTGAAGCTGCCAGACACATGCTTCCTTCCCATATAAAGCATTTCTTCTGACCACTGGTCTTCCTTTTCTTTTTCTTCCCTTGAGACTGGGCTGCAGAGGGAACACTTCATTACAGAGACTGGATGTTTTCTTTGCCTCTCACTTTTTATTTACACAAATCTCTTGCATGTAATAAAGGCTCTTGCTCAACTTGCCCTGGAGAGTATTTACTAGATATCAAATATCATAGTTAATTTAATGTGGGACTTTAATCCTAAGCCACCTGCTTTGACCTTGGTTGGTAAACTGCAGCAAGCATTTGTCTCAGTCCAGAAGTAGATATTTTTGGAAGCCACAAGAAAAACCTCAGTTTTCAAAGTGTGGGACATGGCTTTTCTGAATAGTCTTTTATGCCTTTGTTCTAAAAAGATGCTGTTTGGGGGCCTTTACAACCAAAGGACACTTGAATTCCCCAGTTGAACCTTCCCAGGTGTTTACTTTGTGCTGTTCTCATGTTGCAAGTAAACTAGTTTAAATAATGTAAGCTTAATCCATTTACCACACTTCTGTGCACGTTCATGTTCCAAAACCTCTTTAAGATGGAAAGAGGAATTCTGGATTCCTACGGCTGTTAGGCATCTCCATGTTATCAAAGACGATTCATTCCAACCGTCAGACCTTGCATAGAGGGGGATGAAAATATGGGGGGAGGGAGGAAATAGTATGAAATCAGCATAGTTCAAGAGTTTTTAGCTGCTGCTGCCATTTGGTTAAGGCTAGCCCCACTGCTGTTCTAAGCAGACTGTGACAATTCTTGGCATGGAGTTTCAGACTGGTTAATGGAAAACTGATAGCTAATAGGTCTCACAGATTTAATCATGAATCATGTACTTGGTGTTGTTCAGTAACTTCTCTCTAGCATGACTGAATAGTGGGGAAATTGAAGCAGTAATAGGTCAAGTTGAAAAAGGCTTTGATTCCCCTCATGTTTGCATGACAGTTTTCAATAAGTATTTCAAGTGTAGCAGGATAATCAGCGCATTAAGCCTCACTCCAGTGATCCACCTGCTTCACTTCTTTCATCTGTGCCATCAGTCAATAGACAAGCTTGTCAAACAAAACTTGCCAAACAGATGAACAACAACCAAAGAGAAACTTTTGATTGATGATGATGATCCCTTTTGATTAGGAAATGAACTGGCACGCTAAACATAGCGAGGTGTGTGTCCGTTATCAGCTTTAATTTATTTGTGTATTATTTGCGACACCTTGTTGTACCCAGACAGCCCAGCACCACAGTTGATATACACCTACAGGGTGCTCACAGAATATAGAATGCAGAATTAACCAGGTTGGAAAAGACCATCATCAAGTCCAACCTATCATCCAACATCATCTAATCACCTAAACCATGGCACCAAGTGCCTCATCCAATCTCTTCTTAAACACTTCCAGTGATGGTGACTCCACCACCTCCCTGGGCAGCACATTCCAATGGCAAATCTCTCTTTATGTGAATAACTTCTTCCTAAGCAACCAGCCTGAACCTTCCCTGGCATGACTTGAGACTGTGTCCTCTTGTTCTGGTGCTGGTTGCTAGAGAGAAGAGACCAACCCCCACTTGGCTACAACCTCCCCTAGTTGTAGAGAGCAATAAGGTCTCCCCTGAGCCTCCTCTTCTCCAGGCTAAGCAACCCCAGCTCCCTCAGCCTCTCCTCACAGGGCTGTGCTCCAAACCCCTCCCCAGCTTTGTTGCCCTTCTCTGGACACATTCCAGCAACTCAACATCTTGAGACTTGCTGGAGGTCAGTGTCCAAGCTCAGAACAGATTCGATGGGGTTAGGTACACTGAAACCCCTGTGGTTTGTTACGTGGATAAAACAGATTTGCAGATGTAAGGATGCCAGCTGATTTCTCCTGTGGTGCCCTGTTTTCTTTTGGCTCTGACTGCTTCTTATTCACTGAGAATTCAACCACCATGGATGTAAGGAGTATTTAATGCTCATTCTTCAGAAGCTTCATTTTCCAAGCTGTCAGAAGCTTTCATTTTTTTAGCTAGAAGCTTTTCCTGCATCAAGCAAAGCCAATACCAGCCAGCTCCAAGACAGATCCACCACTGGCCAGGGCTAAGGCCATCAGTGATGGTGGTAGCGCCTCTGCAATAGCATATTAAAAAATAAAACAAACAAAAAATAGCCACCAGCAACAACAATAAAACCCCAAACCAACAACAACAAGATCAACCAAGCACAAAAATCCCACCCAGCTGCACAACAGCAGCTGCAGCACTGACCAAGGCCTGTGAAAAAAGAGAGGGAGGATATGCTCCAGACAGCAGAGCAGAGATTTTCCTGCAGCCCATGGTAAAGACCATGATAGAATAGAATAGAATAGAATAGAATAGAATAGAATAGAATAGAATAGAATAGAATAGAATAGAATAGAATAGAATAGAATAGAATAGAATAGAATAGAATAGAATGAACCAGGTTGGAAGAGAGCTTCAAGATCATCGTGTCCAACCTATCATTCAACACCACCTAATCAACTAAACCATGGCACCAAGCACCCCATCAAGTCTCCTCCTGAACACCTCCAGTGATGGTGACTCCACCACCTCCCTGGGCAGCACATTCCAATGGACAATCACTCTCTCTGTGTAGAACTTCTTCCTAACATCCAGCCTAAACCTCCCCTGGCGCAGCTTGAGACTGTGTCCTCTTGTTCTGGTGCTGGTTGCCTGGGAGAAGAGACCAACTCTGCCTGGCTACAGCCTCCATTCAGGTAGTTGTAGACAGAAAGAAGGTCTCCCCTGAGCCTCGCCTTCTCCAGGCTAAGCAACCCCAGCTCCCTCAGTCTCTCCTCACTGGGTTTGTGTTCCAAATCCCTCACCAACTTTGTTGTCCTTCTCTGGACTTGTTCCAGCAAGTCAACATCCTTCCTAAACTAAGGGGCCCAGAACTGGACACAGTACTCAAGGTGTGGCCTAACCAGGCAGGTTGTCTCCAGGCAGTCCATGGAGGTTAATGGTGGAGCAAATATCCCCCATGCTGGAGCAGGTTGATGCCCAAAAGAGGCTGTGATTTTGTGGGAAGCCCATGCTGGAGCAGAGGTCTGGCAAGACTTGTGGAAAGAGGAGAACAAGATATACCATGTTTGCTGGTAAGACTTGTGACCCTATGGAAGGGACCCACACTGCAGCAGTTTGTAAAAAGCTGTAGCCCATGGGAAGGACTCTGATTGGAAAAGGTCATGGAGAACTTGGCTGCATCAGGAGAAGTGTGGCCAGCAGGTCAAGGGAGGTGATCCTCCCCCTCTACTCAGCTCTGGTGAGACCCCACCTGGAGTACTGCCTCCAGTTCTGGAGCCCCTATTCCAAGAGGGATCTGGAGGTGCTGGAAGGTGTCTAGAGAAGGGCCAGGAGGATGAGCAGAGGGCTGGAGCACCTCTCCTGTGAGGACAGACTGAAGGAGTTGGGGCTGTTCAGTCTGGAGAAGAGAAGGCTCCCAGGTGACCTCATTGTGGCCTTCCAGTATCTGAAGGGGGTCTACAGGAAGGCTGGGGAGGGACTTCTCAGGATGTCAGGTAGTGATAGGACTAGGGGGAATGGAATGAAGCTGGAGGTGGGGAGATTGAGGCTGGAGGTGAGGAGGAAGTTCTTCCCCATGAGAGTGGTGAAGCCCTGGAATGGGTTGCCCAGGGAGGTGGTTGAGGCCCTGTCCCTGGAGGTGTTTAAGTCCAGGCTGGCTGAGGCTCTGGCCAGGCTGATCTAGTGTGGGGTGTCCCTGCCCATGGCAGGGGGGTTGGAACAAGATGATCCGTGTGGTCACTTCCAACCCTGATTGATACTGTGATACTATGATACTATGAACTCTCCCATGGGAGGAGCCCTGTGTGGGTCCTCCCCCAAGGAGGAAGCAGAAGCAGAGAGAACATGGTAGGAAATGACTGTAATGCCTATTCCATGTCCACTTGTGCCACAGAGGGGGATGGTGTTTTTAAGATTTGAGTTCATTTCTCATTATCCTGCTCCAACTTCTTGGTAATAAATTAAACTAATTTCCTCAAGTCAATGCTGCTTTGCCCTTGCCAGTAACTGGTGAGTGATCTTTCTGTATTCTTATCTTGATCCATGAGGTTTCCATCATATTTTCTCTTCTCTGTGCAGCTGAAGATGGGAGAGATAAACAGCTTCGGTGGGCACCTGGAATCCAGCACAACCCACCACAGCACCTCAAAGAAGATCTGTGTTTTCATCCACAGTGTCCTTGAGGTGGTTGATCTCTCAGATGAGCAGCTGGGTGTGTTGCAGCAGATGTGTGGAAGCTTCTTAGGTGGCCAGAGATGCATTTTGTCCTGATGTTGTAGGGAGGATGGGCTCTCTCCATAGCAGGCTGGAACACCCATCTCTTCCCAGGCAAAGCCTTTCATCCTGCCAGAAGCTGAACGTGCTGCAAATCTGCCAGGAGCTACCCATGTGAAGATTCTAATTAACTGAAAAAAGAGATGTGGAAGTGGCAGGAGTGTAAAAATCTGCTGCCTCCCTTCATGATTTGCGGAGCAACACCCGGCGCCCAGCTGATAACACAAAGAAGATCCTTAGCTTTCATTTGCCAGCAACAGGCAGGAACTAGCAACCTGAGTGATGTGAAGTCCAGCAGGTGTTGGCACTGGTAAAAAGCAGGGAGATTTCAAATAAATAAAGTGAGGTGGGCAGGGTTCCTCAGAGCACATGTACCAAAATTCATTATTGTTAAATGAGGGAGCCAAGCAGAGCTATTAATTTTCAGCTCCCTGCGAGATTGATTTGACCTGTATTTAGTGAGGGACTTTAGTCTTTTGTAGCCACCTGGAGCAAGGGACAGGCAAAGGCCAAGGTATTTCCCTGTCCAGGTGGCCCTCATAAATATCTCAGTAGAATTTATTTTCTTTCATTTACTTTGGCATTGCTTGGGCACCGCTTGATTAAGGGGTGGTGTGGAGGAACTGACATGCCCAGAGATAGACAGCCACATCTGCTAACCATTTGGATTAATTATTACACCTGTACCATAAAACACATGTTAATAAAGGGCTGGTGAACAGGTTCAGGTTGCAGTTTTAAAAGGGCCCAAAGAAAGCAGAACGTTAGCCACGCACACGAGCAAGCCAAACCCTCCGAGGTCCAACGACATAGGAGGAAGAGGCGACATCAAATACAAACAAAAAGTAAATCACATGCAGGAGGGAAGTGCACAGCCTGGCAAACTATGTCTTTGTAGTCTGTGGGCTAGAAGGTGAACGACAGTACACGTTCTTGCTTTCCTTCTTTGCTGTTAGATGTAAAAGGGGAAAAAATCATTAATCACTCTGCAGGATACAGCACTTAAATGGGTAAAGTTGCTGAAGGGGTCTGGTTAGCATCAGCCGATTTTTCATTTCCTTTCAGTGGGGACAGTGTGGTGCTCTGGAATCCCTGGAGACCAGCAGCATGAATGTAGGTATTGAATTTTCAGGAGGAGACAATTAAGACCAAGCATGTGAGATACAATCGTATTTAAATGAATTCAGGTACCTCAGCTGAAGACCTAAACCCTCGGCCTTCCCCTTTCTTTGGAAGGCACGTTTGGGAGGGCTTGCCTGGGCTGGCATTAATCATTAATCACACAAGCCCAATGTCAGTTGTGATGGAACACAATGGGACTCTGTATTTATTATTTTTCCACTGAAAAGGTTTACCATGTTCTTTTTGCCTGTGGAAAATCATTTTGCTGAACGAGTCCTGCAAACAGCCCTTGCCAGGTTTTCACAGCCCTGGATGCTGAGATTCCCTGCAGCTGGAACAAGTGAATGTGGGCTCTGAGCCCGGTGCCAACCTTAATTATTTGTTAGATATTTCCTGACCAAAGCCAGCTTTCATCATGATCTGCAGATGGGCTGAAAAGGGGACGAGAGCATAGGACCACTGTGAGCACACCCACAGTCCTCCTCACATTGGGCTTCATCTGTGGTTGATGTTGCTGGACTTTATCTGTTATCTTCAGATGACAGATCTATCTTCATAGAATAATAGAATCATAGAATCAGTAAGGTTGGAAAAGACCTCAAAGGTCATCAAGTCCAATCTATCACCCCACACCTCCTGGCAACTAAACCATGGCACCAAGTGCCACGTCCAATCCTCCTCTCCAGGGATGTTGACTCCACCACCTCCCTGGGCAGCACATTCCAATGGCTAATGACTCTCTCTGTGAAGAACTTTCTCCTCACCTCCAGCCTAAACTTCCTGTGGTACAGCTTGAGACTGTGTCCTCTTGTTGTATTGGTGGTTGTCTGGGAGAAGAGACCAACCCCCACCTGGCTACAACCTCTCTTCAGGTAGCTGTAGACAGCAAGAAGGTCTCCCCTGAGCCTCCTCTTCTCCAGGCTAAGCAACCCCAGCTCCCTCAGCCTCTCCTCGTAGGGCT
This sequence comes from Melanerpes formicivorus, assembly GCF_026170545.1. Lineage (NCBI taxonomy): Eukaryota > Metazoa > Chordata > Aves > Piciformes > Picidae > Melanerpes > Melanerpes formicivorus. The sequence goes on from NW_027142506.1 coordinate 756,411, forward strand.
TGTGCTTGAGGCCTCTCCCCAGCCTCGTTGCCCTTCTCTGGACATGTTCAAGTGTCCCAATGTCCTTCTTAAACTGAGGGGCATATATGTGACAGTTACTAAAGGTTACTTTCTCCTGCAGCCTCAATTTAAGACATTGAGCTCTTCACCTGCATCTCTGATGTACAGTGCAGATTAAAGCTTTCTGAAGAAGGCTTTAACTCAGGAATTATACACATGTGAGAGTAACTGTTTACAGGCCCAAAGACATGAATGTCCTTAAACAATTTGGAGATCTGAAGTTCAGATTAGCATTTAATTTACTTTATTTTCAAGCCACACTTTTGCAGACTTCTTTGTATTGCCACTACATTACTCAAAAACATTTTTGTGGTTACTCTGATCATTAGGGTTCTGTCCAGGTAATAGATGTCAGCTTTTAGCAGCTATGATCTCTGGTTTGCAGTGCAGAGAAACTGGTGGTACATCATTCCTCCCTCTGTACTAAAATGATCCTTGCAAGTCATTGTTAAGATTTACATTCCAGCTCCACCTTCTGGTAAACTTGTATTAAATCTGACTTGTTAAGTTTCTTGCTGATTGTAAACACTGTGAGCAAATGCTTTGCTCTGTAACATCAATAGGTTTATGCTTAGAAGCAAGCACTGGATTTACTTAAAAATTGCTCATTTAATTTTTTGGTTCTTCTCCCCCTGTTGAAGTTTGTTATGCAACCAAACTGTCAAGGACAGGAAATATCCAGAACTACTGACCTGCAGGGGGACCTTGACAGGCTGGGCACATGGGCAGAGTCCAAGGGCATGAGATTGAACACATCTAAGTGCCAGGTTCTACACATTGGCCACAGTTTTACAGTTAAAATTTTAACTAAAAATTTTAGTCACCTGAAGACTGAGCTACCAGCTCATGTTACAGCTTTTGCCATCACAGAATCACAGAATCAGCAAGGTTGGAAGAGCATTCTATGGGCCACACCCTGAATACTATATCCAGTTGTGGGCCCCTCAATTTAAGAAGGATATTGAGACACTTGAATGTGTCCAGAGAAGGGCAACGAGGCTGGGGAGAGGCCTCAAGCACAAGCCCTATGACAGGAGGCTGAGGGAGCTGGGGTTGTTTGGCCTGAAGAAGAGGAGGCTCAGGGGAGACCTTCTTGCTCTCTACAACTACCTGAAGGGAGGTCGTAGCCAGGAGGGGGTTGGTCTCTTCTGTCAGGCAACCAGCACCAGAACAAGAGGACACAGTCTCAAGCTGCAGCAGGGGAAGTTTAGGTTGAATGTTAGGAAGAAGTTCTTCATAGAGAGAGTGATTGGCCACTGGAATGTGCTGCCTAGGGAGGTGGTGGAGTCACCATCCCTGAAGGTGTTCAAGAGGGGATTGGACATGGCACTTGAAGCCATGGTTTAGTTAGTCATGATTTGTTGGGTGACAGGTTGGACTTGATGATCTCTGAGGTCTTTCCCAACCTTAATGATTCTATGATTCTATGATTTCCACTTACTCCCCATAAGAAGATCACATCTGTGTCTCTCTGCTGCTTAGAATGTGCTAACAATGGGATCTTCATTAGGCCAATATGCAAAGAGGATGCTTTTCAACATGCAGAAGGCTGAAGACAGTGTGTATTTTATTTCTTTTCCCATGAACCAAATCCTTAGCTTCTTCCTGTGTTTCTACTCAAGCAGCTGCACTTTAGCTAATGGGAATTTGCCCAAGTGAGAGCTTAGCGTTTGTTCTCGTACTGAAGGAAAACATCTTATTGTCTCTTGCTTGTGTTACCACAGGGCATAAGATGCCTGTTTCTAAATCAATGTCCCACAGGTCTAAGGACAAAAGGAAAAACATTGATCTGCCCCTCAAAATGATCATAAGACAAAAGACAATGGGCAGCTACAGTCAGATGAATGAGCGCACAAACACGGAGAGACAGCGCTGGCTGTTGCGATGAGCTCTAACCTAACCATGCCAGCGTAGGCATCGCTGCAACAGGAACAATTGGAAAGAGAATCCAGCCAAGAGAGGCATTTTATTTGCAGAGGAATTCCCATCTCAGCACTTGGAGGCAGTCCAGACAGAACAAAAACCGGAACTGTTGCAACACTGGGTGAGAAGGGGTGTGGAGGCCCCGCCGGGGACACTCTCCAGGCAGGCTGGCCCCACGTGGGACTTGCACAACCTTCCAGACGCAGCAATCCGGCACATGCCAGCAACCACGAAAGCACTTCCATCACAATTTTTCTAGCCAGTCAAGCCTGAAAGAGGATGGTGGAGAAGCTTTTGTCTATGATTACAGGGAACTCCTCCAGGAATGAGGAGCAGAAAAGGAGAAAACATGGCCATTAGATCTGAAAATGTAACGTGCAGGCACTATGGTATGGCACCATAGACTGGCCCAAGATCCAGTAGCTTCCAAATGAATGAGAGATAACAGATAGTATAAGAATTGACAGCAGAGAACTCAAAAGGTAACATTAGATTCTTATATTTAATACAGGAGGTGCAGAAGAAGCAGAGTAAGGTTGCAAACGAATGGAAACAGAAGCTGGAGAAGGTTTTGGAGCACAAGCCCTATGAGGAGAGGCTGAGGGAGCTGGAGTTGCTTAGCCTGGAGAAGAGGAGGCTCAGGGGAGACCTTTATTGCTCTCTACAACTACATGAAGGGAGGTTATAGCCAGGTGGGGGTTGGTCTCTTCTCCCAGACAACCACCAACACAACAAGAGGACACAGTCTCAAGCTGTGCCATGGGAGGTTTAGGCTGGCTGTTAGGAAGAAATTCTTCCCAGAAAGAGAGTGATTGCCCATTGGAATGTGCTGCCCAGGGAGGTGGTGGAGTCACCATCACTGGAGGTGTTTAAGAAGATACTGTATAGGGCACTAGGTGCCATGGTTTAGTTGATTAGATAGTGTTGGATGATAGGCTGGTCTTGATGATCTCAACCACAATAGAATCTGGTCTATTCTATTCTATTCTATTCTATTCTATTCTATTCATGTTCACAGTAGCATGCTATAACCACAAAATGCAGAATGTTAGGCCATGGATGTGTACATGGCATCTCAGAATCACAGACTGGTAGAACAGGACCACCTAGAGCAAACCACCCAAGAAACACGTCCTGGTGGGGTTTGATTGCCTTCAGAGACACAGACTCCATAACTTCAAATCTCTGTCACACTGTGTATGCAAAGTGTGTTTATGGTCTGGATGGGATTTGTACCTAAGTAGAGTTTAAGTGCCCCAACCTTGGTTCTTCCAACATTGGTGATACTGTGATACTGTGTGATAGAAGAAGGGCAATGAAGTCCCCATGGTTGAGAAAGAGAATTTAGAATGTTAGTTATCTGTGCATAAAGAAGTGCAGCTAGCATAAGTGAGATTTTAACTTGGAAGAGAGAGAGATTCTTCTCCAGCAGCGACATGAATTGCCTACATGGAGCAGTCTGCATGGAGACAGTTGATGGATTTGTGCCTGTGCCTGACCAGCATTTTGAGGGATTTTACATTGAAAGTGGTGTCAGAAAGGATCAAGCTCATAAGGAAACTTGAGTCTGACTGGGCTCTGGCCAGAGGAATGAAGTTACCTCCAAATTCAGTCATCTGCAGGATATCTTTGTCCTAGTGTTAAAAATAGCACAGAAGAATGGTTGGCCACCACCACCAGACTGAAGCAGCTAGGCCATTTCCTCTTCTCTGAAATATTGTTTTTCCCTTGGGTGGGAGAAGACTCACCCAAAAATGCCCTGAAAGAGGACTGCTTGGCTAAAGTATCTTCTCTTGTTTGCAGTTGCTTCCTCTGAGTTATTTGTCTTCTTTTGTAAAATGTCAGTCCTGGCAAGCAGTCCTGGCAAGCAGAGACTCCATGCCCTAACCTAGACAGGTGCCTCAGAAAGTCAAGGTCATGTCTCTTGTGGTTGCTGGCAGATGTTTGCTTGAGAAATCCAAGAGGAAATCACAGTTTTCTAAGTCCCTAATCCTGTTCTTTTCTCTCCAACCAAATCAGAGGCCCTCTGCAAAGCTGTCTATTGGTCTCATTTTGACCTATAGGATTATGGGGGTCAGCAGGAAAGCTGTTTTGCTGACCCACAATCTTATTTTCATTCCTAATTCAGTGCCTCACTTAGGTTTTGGCCTATAATGACAACAGTCACCACTCTCAAAAGTACTTCAGCTGGCTTTGTCTTGCTAGTTGAGTTCAAACATCTTACATGCTATGTGGAGACCCCATTATATGCAATCATTTTTAACTCTTGTCTTCAAGACTAAACAGAAGTTCCCACACCTCTAATGAGTAAGGGCATACAAAACTTTAAACTGTGATTAAAAAAACACAACTTGTAGTCTGTCAGGGTATTTTAAATGTCTTTGTGTTTAGATACTCAGTTTAAAATTCTATGTGCTAGACCTCTTAGTGGTTAGCAAAAACAGTGGGGAGTTGCTAGTCTGGAGCCAGAGGGTGTCTGATTTTTGTTGGAAGCTGGAATATCCAAAGCAGGAGTTGGAGGAGCCAAAAGTCCTTCAGAATAATTTTTCTGTTTTGCAAGATAAACAAAAGAGAATTCAAATGAAAGCAATCTTGGGACAGATTCCCATAGGAACACACAGAATATTCTGGTGGAGTCCTGGGGCTCTTTGCTGTTTTGATTTATATCAGCAGCATAAGAACTCTTCATCTTTTACCAGTTACTAAATACCAGCAGAACCTACAGGAATAATGTGACTTGGTGATCTACAATACAGATATTTCTTGGTTACCTTGCAGTTGGCCCAGGTCTGTGCTCTTTTAACTACCTCCATACACATGGTCTGGCTGATTTCTTCAGTAAGAATAATAAGATAAATAGGAATAGAATAGAATAGAATAGAATAGAATAGAATAGAATAGAATAGAATAGAATAGAATAGAATAGAATAGAATAGAATAGAATAGAATAGAATAGAATAGAATAGAATAATAAACCAGGCTGGAAGAGACCTTCAAGATCATTGCATCCAACCCATCAACCAATCCAACCCACCTAAACAGCTAAACCATGGCACCAAGCACTCCATCAAGTCTCCTCCTGAATATCTCCAATGATGGTGACTCCACCACCTCCCCAGGCAGCACATTCCAATGGGCAATCACTCTCTCTGTGTAGAACTTCTTCCTAACATCCAGCCTAAACTTCCCCTGGTGCAGCCTGGGACTGTGTCCTCTTGTTCTGGTACTGGTTGCCTGGGAGAAGAGACCAACCCCCACCTGGCTACAACCTCCCTTCAGGGAGTTGTAGAGAGCAATAAGGTCACCCCTGAGTCTCCTTCTCTCCAGGCTAAGCAACCCCAGCTCCCTCAGCCTCTCCTCACAGGGCTGTGTTCCAAACCCCTCACCAACTTTGTTGCCCTTCTCTGTACTTGTTCCAGCAAGTCAACCTCCTTCCTAAACTGAGGGGCCCAGAACTGGACACAGGACTCAAGGTGTGGCCTAACCAGTGCTGAGTCCAGGGCCAGAATGACTTCCTTGCTCCTGCTGGCCACACTATTCCTGATGCAGACCAGGATGCCATTGGTCTTCTTGGCTGCCTGGGCACACTGCAGGCTCATATTCAGCCTACCATCCTGTCTCTTCCCACTCTTCTTCTTCAATAGGTTTTATGGTAGAGTTATGGTCTGTATAGAGCAGATAGTTACAGCAATGCCTTATGCCACTGATTGTCTGTATGTGTTGTACAAGAATAATCTATACTAGCATGACAAAGTTGCACTGGAGTAATTGCATCCACAGTCAGGGAGTGCTCTACTAACTTAGCTATGCAGAAGTAATTAAAGCAGTGTCCAGCTGCACATTCAAAATTCTTCTTAGCAATTACAGTCACAAGCAGGAAGTTGCCTTTTATCTTAATCCCTGATCCAGCTTCAGAGGAAGGTCTCACCTCCAGTTCCACATCTATCTCCACAGAATCACCAAGGTTGGAAGAGACCTCAAAGATCATCAGGTCCAACCTGTCAACACAGAAATCATGACTAAACCATGGCACTAAGTGCCGCATCCAATCACCTCTTGGACACCTCCAGAGATGGTGACTCCAGCAGCTCCCTGGGCAGCGCATTCCAGTGGCTAACAACTCTCTCAGTGAAGAACTTTCTCCTCACCTCCAGCCTAAACCTCCCCTGACACAGCTTGAAACTGTGTCCTCTTGTTCTGGTGCTGGCTGCCTGGGAGAAGAGACCAACCCCCTCCTGGCTACAACCTCTCTTCAGGTAATTGTAGACAGCAAGAAGGTCACCCCTGAGCCTCCTCTTCCCCAGGCTAAACAACCCCAGCTCCCTCAGCATCTCCTCATAGCGCTTGTGCTTGAGGCCTCTTCCCAGCCTCGTTGCCCTTCTCTGGACATGTTCAAGTGTCTCAATGTCCTTCTTAAACTGAGGGGCCCAGAACTGGACAATGGACTCAAGGTGTGGCCTAACCAGTGCTGAGTCCAGGGGCACAATGACTTCCCTGCTCCTGCTGGCCACACTATCTTGATGCCCATCAGAAGTGGCCAGTTTAGATCAGCAGGACAGCTAGTAAGAAATGCTGATTTTCAGGCAGTTTTTCTGGTTACAGAAAAGGCTTTGGTCAGCACAAAGTCTCAGCCCTGTTCCCTTGATTTTCCCTCTGCCAGTCTCCCTACCAGCATGCTATAACTAGGAGCTGAGAGTTGAACAGACTTTGTTCATCTTGCATCTCTGTTCTGTACCGAAGCCTCCAGGCAATCTCTCAGCGGTGTGTGAGTGCCGTGTCCTTTCAATGTACTTAAGTACAATGCAGCAATGTACACTCCCACGTGTGCCTTGTAAGAACAAACAAACAAGCAACAACAAAACCTAAACTGTTTTTCCACTTATGTGTGGCTTCAGCTACTTCTTTGTCAGGATGAGAATGCACCATTCTGGGCTGTTTAAGACAATACTTGAAGTAGGACATTTGATTAAATTCTTTCTGTCACATACTTCAGGCTAAACAATGCACTGGTGTCAATAAGTCACTTCCCCCCAAATGGAAACTATTTGCAAGGTCATAGACATCAAACACTGGGCTAGACTCAAGGTCTTCTATTCTTAGCTCATCATTTTGCCCTGCACAACCAGAGAATCCCAGATATGGTCCTGAAAATCATGGCCAGACATCATATTCTCTACCCACTATGTGGATAATTTCTCCACTCACAATCTGGGCCGTTTTCTCCACTCACCTGTGGCATCCCCAGCAGCTTATTTCTTAGTTATTATTTTTTACTATGCACAGATAATAAAGTGAAAACTACCTCCAGTTATTCTAGAGCCAGAAGTTGGAGAGAAGCAACGCTGGATGCTGGGAATATCTCTGAATGGAGAAAGTACTTACTCAAAAGCAAGTGTTCCCACGCAAAACACAGGCAATCAGAGATTTAGTTGGCAAATTCATGTTATGACCAAATTGTTCTCCCTAGCTGCTACTAGTTCCCTCAAGTCCTAGCTCTCTTTCCCTGTCCCCTGCTCCTGCCCTGGTGCTTACCCACTGAAGGCCAATTCACACAGTGAGCCCAGCAGTTAAGTTCAGTATTACGGCGTTTAAACTCCCTGTCGCTCTCTGCGACCAAACAGGCACCAGAGAAACAGCAGGAGCACACAAGTGGGAAGATGTTTATGGCATGGAGAAGGAAGCAGGCCCCACAAACACCTTCCCAGCTACTAAACCCTTCCTTCATCCTGTGCCCCTCCTTGTGCTGCCCTGTATATCTGTGCATTCACACAAGCAGCTAGGCAAAGAAACTAGAGCAAGGCTGTCTGGGTATGAGGAAAAGGACAAGGCAGGACCTGTGCTGCAGGGACGGAGCAGGGCTGGCTCAGTGCCTGCTTGTAAAGCAAGTGTGGAAATCATGCCCCAAGCTGGGACAGGGGCTCACTTGAAGGACATTTGCGGCAGGCTCATACGCACCTGTCGCACGTCCCTGTGTGACCACCGTTCCTCATGGGCACTCCAATAACTGCACAGCTTCCTTTCCAGTGAGCACGACTTGTGCCTTGTTTCCCCCACTGTCAATATGCATCTTTAAGTGCCTTCAATGTGAGATTTTAATGACAAGCAGCAGGAAAATCTTTTCATAGCCAGCACCAGGGGGAAAATTCAACCAATTGTGTCTTCAGTCTGTCACGGATCACTCTCATCACCTACTACTGATGTCTTAAATAAATCACCTAGATGTGCTGCTGGCCAAGCAGCACTTCAGCATTGTTTTAATT